>NC_091821.1:84561305-84861305 GCF_038994185.2 Dermacentor albipictus
CATGCTGCTCTTGTCCAAAAAAATATGAACCAGCTAGCCCAGTGACAAGTAGCGATGTTACATTTAGTACCGAAATTTCAGTCAACGTTGGCCAAGCTAAGTCCGGAGTCATCGTCTATCGCGTCTCTGATAACCCTTTTGTTACTTTCGAACGTTAAAACGCGTCATCCAGTCAATCAATCAGTTTGTAAGCAGACCTTGCAACTTAGCCTCCCCTTAGCGACGCAGCATTGGCCACTGTAAATGCATCTGAGCTCTGAGAGAAGACGCAAGAAAGCTGCTACCACTGGCGGCATGCGATACAATTACCTTGACCGGATGAGCAGGGATGGCCCCAAGGAAGGTTGCGGCGAACGGGTAATTTATGATGGCCAGTATCGAGTACGTGTCTCTGATCCAGTCACGGAATTCTGGGTAATTGCTGGGCTCCAGGGTGTGACAGGTACGAAACTTGGCCTGCAGCGTCTTGCAGCCCTCCGCTGTATCACGCGTCCCGTAAGAGACACATAGGGCATTGAATGAGAGGTGAATTAATATTTATTCACTTATTTATTTGATTGTACATACCGCAGTGCAATAAGCGCTATAGCAGGAGTGGTTTAACAGAGAAAAATTATACACAGAAAACTACGAAACAACGATGAGGGTGATCTGCTAGGACCATTCAGCTTGTATGGCAGATGCAAAACTTTGGGGTGAGCGTGAGCGAATAGACCCAGGTAAGGAATTCCAGTCTTTTATGGAAAAAGGAAAAAAGCTGAATTTAAATATATTAGTGGCGTGCAAAGTACACAGTAAAATAATTTACACCCTCAAGGGTGAAAACTTTTCCCCATAACACCCCACAAGGGTGTTACGATGGCGAAAATAACCCTAGGGTGTTTTAATTTTTGGCATGTGGGGTGTTTTTCCTATCAGAACAACCCATTTACAGCCAGCAAGGGTGTATTTACTTCAAGAATTACCCAAACACTGCAAGGGTGTTTCTTTTTCACTTTTACTGTCTGTTACAGTCGGCATGAAAAATGCAACTTATCGTGGCAGCATTGTACACAGGTACTTAATGACGCATCCTTGTATCCACATTGATTGTGCTGTTTTAACATTTTGTTTCTATCACAGTCATGAGCAGAGTCACAAAACAGTTCACCTATTACCTCCGGGAAATGGAAGTCTTTATAGAATACTAATAGCATAATTAAAAAAATACCGTGCAAAGAAAACGGGGACCAAGAACACATTGTGTTCTTGGGGCTCGTCAGGTTTGCGCCGTAAATTTCTTTGAATAATAGCCTACCAACGAGCTCAAACCAATGCTCTACTGATATTGTGTGCATCTGGGTTGGTGGCGGATATGAACTGTTATATGGTGTGGTGTAACGTAACTAGTGTTCATCAATAAAACAAATGTTTATTAAACTCTGGACAGAAAGCATGTATGAAAACTACAAATACAGGCAAAAATAAATGTAACAGTGCACAAGTAACCCATTTTCTGAATAAGGATACCGAGGGCGTGCAGAAACTTGCACTGCACTAAAAATATTTAAATCACAGGATCGAGAATCACGTGTGGCGCACTATTACTAAAAAAAGCAGTGTCACAGTGCATGCCTCCAGGAAAGCTGCAGAAAGAAAAATAATACAGAATGATGCAGGACTACTGTCCAGTGCAAAAATGAACACGTCAGAATACCAAAGCCGTAAATGTATCCACAGCTGTCACAGCAAATGGCTGCATTTTTACTCAGATAGTGAAGCAGTGGCATCGGCAACAGACTAATATACACCAGATATACAGTATAGACATGCCAACAGAATGACAGTAGTATACCATTCTAGTAACACACAAGCCAAAGAACCAAGACAAAATTTATTATTGAGTTATTTGTTCCTGATTTAATTATTCTCTTTTATTGTGCATGTACTGGCTATACCACTAACAAACGAAATTGCAAGAACAGCTATAAGAAAGAAACAAGCACTCTAAATGCGAAAATTGCTAAAAGTAATGAGTCGTTCCTTAAATCACAAACGTAACAACAAATAGAAGACTATACTGAGCTTGTAAGAGTACATCAACATAATCTGTAGACTGTCTTAAAAGTGTACAAACTGATAGGAATCGACAAAGCATAGGGAGAGATGTATTACTGTATACCACAAACAATGAGCACCAGTACCGGACTGATACATAAAGAGCATCGTGGATGTTTGGTTATCCAAGAGCAGATTTTAGGCTAATAATAAATAAAATATATTACACATAATTAAACAACCTATATAAGGGCATGGCGTGGGCATACAAGAGTCCTATTTCCTACACTATGAATCGTTAGCACATCCATTGAAAGGCTAGTCAAGTTCTTGATGACAATGCACTCCGGACACTTCCTCACAACGTAAGCATGAAAGTGCTCGTCGTGTTCTATTGTCTCCAGCTTCTGAGCAAAAGCAAAAATATGCCTCTGCACAGAAAAAATATTTTTAATCATAACAAAAGCTGGTTCCTCTGGACTAACATCGGTGACCACAACGCTACCAACTGTGTACAATATACCGCCAGTGCATAAAGATTTAAGAGAAAATGCCTCTCCTTCCCTCATATTCTTCGAAGAGAGAATTGTTTTTATCTGTGAAGGCATCTCCTCAAACATGATTCTTTTGCATCCTACAGTCCTAAAGGCTGCACCATGATCGCCACAAGACTGCAGGTACATCTCATAACCTTGATGGCGACTTGCAAGGGTCGATGTAATGTTTCTAAAGTTCTTCAACTTTCTGGCCAAATCCTTGAAATACTGGTGTTTTGCTTCGTATCTCATTGCCCATGCATTTATGAGTGGTCCATACATTTCCATATACTTTGGATAGTGGATCAGAAAGTGCATTTTACATGGAATAGGTACATCTCGAAAAACTTCCGTGAAGTCAACGCAAAAGCAAGAGATGAGGCGGTCTACATAAGCGATATATTCCATAGTGACTCTTCGGCTCATGAGAATATCAACTATTTTTCGCAGCAAAATGTAAAGCTCCCATTCTTCAACTCCTTTTGGAATCTGTGTACCTATGTAGAATGGCAAGTATCGAAATAAACAAAATAGTTGCGATGCGCTTCCTTTTATACTGCCTTGCAACATTGCCATTGACAACTGCTCAGGTTTGTTCCGCCTGTCATTTTCAACATAGCAGTAGCCCACAATTGAAGAGTTCAAATACTCTAAAGTAATGATTCTTTTTTTCACTAGAGAAAGGAGAACGTGCTTCAGCAAAAATGGAATTACACCTTCAAGTAAATCATGCATGAGGTCCGGGGGAAGGTGCTGCGTCGCATGAAAACCTGAAAATTTAACAGAACACTCACTCCTTACGCCATATATGGGGAGACAGCTAACCCCGCTTTGAAGTAAGCTTACTTGGCGATCGTGGGCAGCTGGCGTTCTTTCAACAAAGTCTGCCGGTCTGTGCTTTCTTCCAATTTCACTGCTCAAAGCCATGCAGTGGCGACATATTCTGCCTTTGCTGAAACTACATCTGAACCCTCCCAGTCGATGCATAGAAAGGTTGTCTCCGCAGGCAAATAAAACTGAGCCTGTGCAAACTTCCCCATTAATAAAAATGCCTGTCGTTTCAAGATGTGCAATGTCGTTAACAAGAGGTTGTAAAATTTGCTTTAAACCATATTTCACAACAAATTTTTCCTTCGCTAGCACAGCTAAATGAATTGACGAAAGCTGTGACCTTGTTTCTGGTGGGCCATTTAGAAGCGTATAATACACTGACATTATTTTGTGTTTTCCCCGTTTGCTTCCGAGGGGATCGCAAACCTCAAACTCATCCGTATACAACTGAATGCACAGCTTCTTTGTATTTCCTTGAAAGTATGCATGCTCTTGGAATGCTTTGCCATCAAAAACGTCAACAAGATAATCTCCTGAATTTCTTGACCTAATTCTTGCGTCAGCTTGAGGACTTTCGAGCAAGTTCGTTAATACTTTCAGTACAGGAACATAAGTAAACACTTCTTTCTTCCTATTAATGTCCCTACCAAGACAGATAGTTTGTGGTTCTACAAAGTTCATGCAGAACTTCCAATATTTTTCACGTTCCTGATCATTAATGAGCCTTGCTAAGTCATTCTGAATGAATGATGTGGCAGATTTGAAGCCACCATGAGCCTCAGTAAAAAAATGTGCTACGAAAGACTGAAGGTACATCACCAAATCCGCGGATATTTCTTGAATTGTTGCATTCGGTAGGCGCTTTCCCTCTTTCCATTTCAATTGTAGATGCGCAAACTGTTTAAATAAGTTTGGACACTGATCAATAGACAAGCTTGAACTTCTTTCTCCAGACACTGCAAAGCTTGTGTTTGCACTGAATAGTTCATCCCCCTCACTGCTGCCAGGAACCACCTCAATGTCATGTTCCGCATTGTCTACACCTTCTTTTGTCCCTTGTGGCTCTTCCATATCCTCAGTACCTTCGAGGAGACCTGAATGGTACCTTGAAACATGCTTTCTGTAAGCTCCATAATGTCTATATGTCCTCAGGCATCCGTCAAGTCCACACACCCAGTTCTGTTCGTGCCCATGCTCAGCGTGTAAGTGGCGAAACAAGGACTTTAGCGTGTTCTTTCTCTTTCCACACTTGTGGCACTGCATGAAGCGAATTCCAGGCATATGGGGAACAAAAGTAAGTAGGATGTCATTCACCGCGCGCAGATTACATTATTACTTATAAGAAGATGTTTCAGTGAAAAATGCACAATATGGTGCGTTGATTTGATTTGATGTTTATGTCTTTCAAAGGAAAGGGGAAACCAAGGCAAAATGTGGTAGGACTGACTGGGCCTTGGCTCCCTTGTGCTGTTTTAGTCAGGTTTATATACGTGATCCGCTTCCCCTCACTTTCGCACCTACACTTTACTTCACTTTGATACTCCTGATGCTGCTGTATTAAAATAAGCCTGTCGAGCGTAGCTGCATAGGAATGCATGCTACTGAGAACACTTAAGAACCCGGCCAAGCATGGCTCGCTCCATACCGTATTCGCGGCGTTGCCTGTACCTCGATGTACTGCACGTATTTCGCCTTATAATGCAATACAAGGTTGATTTGTGCAACGAGTGGTTGAGTACTAATGACAGAATTTAACTGAGTGCTTTCGTCATCGGGCAAGTGCTTGAATGTCGCGGAGGAGTCTGTAATCGTATCCTGCATTTACCTCAATTTCTCGTTTATTAAGGCTCTGTTCGAAATAATATTGACGCCTTAGAGATTCCCGAGAAGTAATCTATCACTTTAGTTTAACTTAATATTTGCCTTTAGTGTCCCTTTATTTTTGGAGCATCGCGCTGCGTTGCTGGTGAACCTAGGTTCAAGTCCTCTATCAAACACGTTATCCATCTTTGTTTTTTGTGGATTATTCGGCTGGACAAGAGCACTCAGCCGCAGCTAAAAAGTCCGTTAGGGTCTACAAAGAAAGTTTCGCTCTAAAAGCACTCGACTGCCGAAGCAGTTGATCATGGGAAAAACCGAGAGCAGAGCAGCGAAATTCGGGCAGCGGCAGCATCTATTTACCAAATTTCCAAGGATTAGAACTGAGAAACTCAAAAGCAGTCTGCAGAGAATAACCTTTCTTTGCAACAAAGTGTTGCAGGACAACTGGGCTAAATTTTAATATTCATCATTTTATACTAAATTTGTAAATTTTACAAACTGCAAATGATTATAACAGTGGCTTACCTGGCCTGCAATGCTTTGTAGAAAGTCAGTGGCGATGTACTGGGTCCGTCAGTCGCAGGTCAAAGAAATCACAAAGCACGCAAAAACAAATGACAGAAGAAGCATACCCTCACTGACTCGACTGCTAAACGTGCTGGCACTTTATACCAGTGCGGCCTATTGTAGCCGTGTGCGGCGCGCCCTGCGTACCTCCTCTCCGGCGGGTTATTTTGTTGTGAATACTCCTGCCGTGGAAAGGGAAGAGTGGCACGTTGTCGTGTGTCTTACGATATTTTTATGCAGTCCCTTTATGTACTAGTGTAAGAAGCAAAATATTTCTTAAATAACTTTTTTCTCCATATTCGTCATTCGTCTTTCAGCAACCTTTTTTCTGTGTTGGAGATCAAGCCAGGTTTCCGCGAAATCCTCATGCAGATATATTTAAATGTGTCCATCCGATGAGTGTGGTTGATCCGATGCTTTGTTCTCCCTTAGTGCTTAAAAAAAGCATCGTGTTAAAAAAAATTGGTTTTAGAGGCCGCTGTCGTCAGTGCAGAAGACCCACTCGGCGCGACACGTCAAGCCACTGTGCAAGACCAGATCCGCCGAGATACTGAGAGACCCGGCAGCCAGCAGTCACGCCAAAGCCAAAAGAGTAGAAAGAGCTACGCGAAAAGACAATTAGTTCATACTATTTCTTTTCAGTCTTTATTGTTTGTTTCATTGGCTTGGTGTAACAAACAAATCATCCAGCCCAGGTTTCCCTTATTCTTTCCGCTAACTGATAAGCAGGAATTTACAAAGTAAAATATAGTACAAAGGCTTCATGACACTATGTGCAATCGCGAACGGACGCGAACAGAGATAGAAACACACTGTGTGCTTTTTTTTCTAAATCCCCGTCCAGCTGCGCTTGCATTTGGTATCACGAATCCAAACCACTAGCCTGCCAACGTGCTTAAATCAAGTACAAAGTCACCTTATCACGTCTAGGAACGGAAAGTACTTCTACGATTTCGACGACAATTGCTTTGTTCTAAAATACATCAAATATTACGGAGGATACAAAGTGGGGATGGATGAGAATTTATTGAGAAAACGCCAATATGAGCCTGAAGTAATATCGATATTCTAGCCTCTATACTCTAGTCAGAGGGAAGGGGAAGAGAAAAAAGAAAGGACAAAAGGAAGTGCACGATACTAGCGCAGATACTGCGCGCGTATCGTTTACTTCCTTCTGTCCTTCGTCCAGGTTTCGCTGAATATGTTCAGTTACCAACTATAGCCCAGCTTGCTATGTTAAAACATTCCCGCCCAACGGCCTTGTTATTAAGTGGCTCCAACGAAGAAGTCAATGTCTGCCATTCTCGATTTTACTTGGTACAGGCAACATGTATATACTCCAATATCGCAGATATATCAGATGTGTCACAGTCTGCTGAGTCCGAGCTGTTCGATGCAAGTATTCTCGCGTAAGGGCAACATCTAGACCACGCCTGTATAGGAGACGCTCGCATGAATAAATTGGATGCGATTCAGCAACCGAAATGTCCTATGCGGACATTTCTGTTTGTGACGATTTGTGACGTTTGTGACGATTTTGTTGTATTGCCCAATGCCCTGTTGTGGATTTCCGCATAGCGTCGGTGAGAAAAGCAATAGCAATATCGAAATGAGAACCGTGTGATGACGAGTACGTCATCATTTAAGGCCATTTAATTCATTGGATTGTTACATTCCAGCAGATATGGGCGTTGGTAAGTGAGAAGCAACATATAAAAGACGATTTTGATGACCAACGCCTTTTTCGAGAATACTGTTGTGCACCTCATGACGAGGGTGCTGCGCCGGGCTGTTTAGCTGTAGGTTCCATTGCGTGTCCGGCGAAATGAAACTTGGTTTCTGAAATATTCTGCGCGCACCCTGCGTCCGGCTGCCAAATTCTGGCAGTTAAGAGCGTTGTTAAATGAAGCGCAAAACATAAAAGTCCACTTCGATGAGCAACGCCTTTTTCGAGAATACCATTACAGACTTCGTGATGAGGCTACAGCGCCAAGCTGGTTAGCTGTGAATTAATTTTGTGAGCATATGAGTTAGTGCCTTGTACAAATCTGGAACTATAATTATTTTCCTCAAGCAGGCCTTATTTGCTTTACAAAAAATAAAAACCCTGTCGCAATGATTCTTGCACGACTTAACAAAAAAAAGTTCTGCCTTTATTTCTACATGAATCGACATAGTTCAAGTTCTGTGTAGCGTACCACTGTCCATCCTTTAGCCAAATGTGAACTCTCTCCGTTTAATCGTTTTCACAAAAGAATACCATATTTGTGGAAAGTAAAAAAAAAAATTAAATGTTTCTATTAATAATTTTGGGCTTAATGGCAGCCCAACTGTAGCAGATACCATTTAAAGATTTAAAAAACTCGCACACCTGTGGTGACGACCCCTTTGACTTTTCAAAGTGTCATCGCACCTGAAAGATTCTTCACGCACATCTGCCAAATTCCTGCAGTTTTGGTCACTGTTAAAATTAAAGAGCGTTTAAAATCCAGCTTAGACGGAGCCAGCGTGTTTCTGCCTCTTCCTTCGTTTTCCCAGGAATGCTGCTCCTGCTACAGCTGTGTTGAGCGACTGTAGGCGGGTGATTGACCCTATCGAGCTGTGTGGTGGTTGTCACAATGCTTTCTGGAACGCCCTGGCCGTGAATGCACGTTAGCCCCCCCCCCCCTTCCCCCCCGCACCTGTCAAACCATTGCAGTAGCTGCTGCGGTTACTTTCATACTCACGTGCAATAACCCAGAAGGGAGATGGTATGGTAGAAAGGGGAGACATAGTAGATGAACCCGGTTTCTGCAGAATTGCACGCCTAATGCCTGTCTGTTAAAGTGCTGCGGTTTCGAACGTTGTTAAATGGAAAAAAAAAAGAAGGTTTAAACGGAAACTTCGACGGAGCCAACGACTTTTTGAAGAATGCTATTTTACATTTCATGACGAGCGTGCAACGCCAGGCTGGTTGAGCACGTGCGATTTCGCGTCGTGTAGGCAAAATAAAATAAATCAATCAATCTTCCAATATCAATCGCCAATTCGGATAAGCCAAATTTCCGCAGCCGCCACTGATGCTTCTTACTCCGATATACGAGAAGCCGGCATATTCTACGCTTAATGGGCGGGAAGTAAATTTCTCTTGGGCCAAAAAGAGCTGTCCCGTCGTCTGTGAACAGCCCTAGGCTGGTTAGCTATTAGCCCCGAGAACGAACTACAGGGCCGTTGCGAGCTTGTTACGTCAGGGCACAGACAAGCGCCTGTTGTCTGCTGCAGTTCTGGCGGGGCGCCTTCTGCAGTGTTTTCGTTTGTTCGCTCTCGTTCCCTCTGCTTGTATACTTATGGCAGTCGTCTGAAATATATTTTTACGACGTCTTCGTTTGCAAAAATTTATCCAAAGAGCTTATTTCTTAGACGACAATACAATTCTCAAAGGCAGCGCTACGGTGCCAGCCGAAGGAGCGCAGACCGCGCGGATCGACAACCGCAATAACATAGCCTGTAAGAATTCAGTTTTGATACGATACCTGGAGCGGTGCCACAAGTGTGGCACAAACGCTGGCTATATATGAATTCTACAAGAGTTACCTTGATTTTAATCCGCTGAGACAGGTTTGCTCACGACGAGTGATTCATGGTATAATTTAGAATTTTTGCATCTCTTCACAGAAACGTACGCTCGGCAGTAACAGGAGGACTTAAGTAACATTGCAGTTCAGATTCTACCATCACCACAAGCTTCTTTAACTGCATCTAAAAATTAGGCGGTTTTTCACGTGTTTATCTTAAGTGGCGGTAACTTCAAGTAATGCTAACTGAGGTTTACAGCTGTTTGCAGGATACGAAAAGGAATGTACCAATATATATTCCCTTTTCCATGATACACGTTCAACTCCCCTGAGGAATGTACATGACGAATCTGTTTGGCGAACTGGCACAGGCTGCTTGGCCGAATTTTTTTAGTGAAATATGCCTTTTGGACCGTATGGCTACAACTAGCTACAAAGAAGCCGAAGCGCCATTCATAAGTAGTATGGGATATATTGAAGCTATATTTGTGTGTGGAGGGTGAAAAATCAAGCGACATATGTCAGGCTTGTGGTGTCTTCCTTATGAAGGTTTGCGAAGTTCTCTTTTATGTACTCACGAAGTGAATAGTTCTACGTTTGTATAATTAAACGACGCTGAATCGAGACATGGTGCGGCAGAAGGTGTTTGAATTTTGCTTTTCTAGGCAGCCCAAGCTGCGCTGTGGTACCTCGAGTATACTTTAGGCATCGAAATTGGCGCTGTAAAAAACTGATTCATGGTTTTAACTCTTAAGTTGTAGTAAACTGATGGAAGTCGTGAACAATGCGTGCCTCGCCATAACGACAGCCGGTTGCTTCCGTTGCGTGAGGGGTGTGTCATATTGCCGATAAAGGCTTTTGAGGGCCACCATGAAACACTTCATGGCTTGCAATTGATTGGCTCTCGATCTTAACCACGAAACTTTTCTTTTAGATGATTGTTACTATGGTATTTATGAATTAACTATATATGTAGATACTATATATGACGCGCCGTCGTGTTAGTCGCCATGAGCAATTCGTGTTATGGGGACCTGTTTCAGAGAGCGGTGAAAGTAGCTGCAAATTTTCATACGAAATGCGCACCTAACTTTTTCTTTTACGCATTAATAAAGTGGCCATATTTGACTACAACAATTCACCAGAGTAATAAAAATCATGATGACAGCTTCGCTGGGCAGTGTCTTTCTAACACGGATAACATGTTGACACCGAATACCAAGATCTTTCTTCCATGTAAAATGCAATGTCTCTCATAGCTAAGTACTCAGGGAATAAGTGTTTAGCGAAGCATTATACACAGCTTCGCGTCTTGAATTTGTAGACATTCTTTTTACGCAAAATTTATGGACGGACATGGCGCATATATGCGTTACAATAGCAGTAAACCCTTTCAACACTACATAGCTTGCGATATCCAAGCCGCAAATTTTTTCGACTCACGAACTTTAGAAGAAGGAACTGTGATTCATGCATGGCAGCAGAAAGAAGGCGACTGTCCTTCAATAAGTACGGCTCGATTCGCCCATACCTCAAGCATACAGGAAGAGAACGAGCGCGCGCGGCAGCCGAGCTAGCCGGAGGGAGCGGCGTCCTGGCCGTGACGTCAATCGCGACAGGGTGCCACTCCAAATTCTCGCCGCTTATACGTTCCTTTGCGTGTCCGGCGAAATAAAAATTTCGTAATGGTTTTAGCATTTCTGAAGTATTCTGCACGCACCCTACGTCCGGCTGCCAAATTCTGGCTGTTACGAACGTTGTTAAATGAAGAGCAAAACATAAAAATCGATTTCGGTAAGCAACGCCTTTTTTGAGAATACCATTACAGATTTCGTGATGAGGCTACAGCGCCAAGCGGGTTAGCTGTGAATTAATTTTGCGAACATTTGAGTTAGTGCCTTGTACAAATCTGGAACTATAATTATTTTCCTCAAGCATGCCTTATTTGCTTTACAAAAAAATAAAAACCCTGTCGCAATAATTCTTGCACGACTTAACAAAAAAAATTCTGCCTTTATTTCTACATGAATCGACATGGTTCAAGTTCTGTGTAGCGTACCACTGTCCATCCTTTAGCCAAATGTGAACTCTCTCCGTTTAATCGTTTTCACAAAAGAATACCATATTTGTGGAAAGTAAAAAAAAATTAAATGTTTCTATTAATAATTTTGGGCTTTATGGCAGCCCAACTGTAACTGATACCATTTAAAGAATTAAAAAAACACGCACATCTGTATACCATATTTGTGGAAAGTAAAAAAAAATGATGTTTCTATTAATAATTTTTGGCTTAATTGCAGCCCAACTGTAACTGATACCATTTAAAGAATTTAAAGAACACGTACATCTGTATACCATATATGTGGAAAGTAAAAAAAATTAAATGTTTCTATTAATAATTTTGGGCTTAATGGCAGCCCAACTGTAGCAGATACCATTTAAAGATTTAAAAAACACGCACACCTGTGGTGACGACCCCTTTGAACTTTCAAAGTGTCATCGCAGCTGAAAGATTCTTCACGCACATCTGCCAAATTCCTGCAGTTTTGGTCACTGTTAAAATTAAAGAGCGTTTAAAATCCAGCTTAGACGGAGCCAGCGTGTTTCTGCCTCTTCCTTCATTTTCCCACGAATGCTGCTCCTGCTACAGCTGTGTTGAGCGACTCTAGGCGGGTGATTGACCCTATCGAGCTGTGTGGTGGTTGTCACAATGCTTTCTGGAACGCCCTGGCCGTGAATGCACGTTAGCCCTCCCCCCCCCCCTTCCCCCCCGCACCTGTCAAACCATTGCAGTAGCTGCTGCGGTTACTTTCATACTCACGTGCAATAACCCAGAAGGGAGATGGTATGGTAGAAAGAGGAGACATAGTACGAGAAGCCAACGCCCCGACGAACCCAGTTTCTGCAGAATTGCACGCCTAATGCCTGTCTGTTAAAGTGCTGCGGTTTTGAACGTTGTTAAATGGAAAAAAAAAGAAGGTTTAAACGGAAACTTCGACGGAGCCAACGACTTTTTGAAGAATGCTATTTTACATTTCATGACGAGCGTGCAACGCCAGGCTGGTTAAGCACGTGCGATTTCGCGTCGTGTAGGCAAAATAAAATCAATCAATCAATCTTCTAATATCAATCGCCAATTCGGATAAGCCAACTTTCCACAGCCGCCACCGAGGCTTCTTACTCCGATCTTCGCGGAGCCGGCATATTCTACGCTTAATGGGCGCGAAGTAAATTTCTCTTGGGCCAAAAAGAGCTGCCCCGTCATCTGTGACGACGTGGTAAACTCCATGGCTGGTAGCACCATTGATACAATAAATGAGGTGGTACTCGAGAAAACTACAAGAACCAGCGGCGTTAATGCACCATACATGCAGCTGATAATGCCCTGAAAATGTAGGTGTACGTTTCAACACAATGAGGATCCGGAAAAATTTGCGCGTGATAGTTGAAATGTTACATTTTTAAGAAAACCTCACATTTATACAGCGCCGACAAGCAACTCAGTAGATTAAGTAACAGTGAATAAATGAATTCGCTTTAATTGAGCTGCGTATATTCCATCCTTATGTCTGCCTTTTAGTTGTAATGCTGATTCATTTGCTATTTCAGGTCAGGGATATTGAGATGCATCCGATGTAATAGATATGGAGTTTTGTTGTTCACGTATGTTAAACCGCTGACGAACATCTGATATGGCAAGCACGTCTTCACGGTCGCTTCGAGTAACGAAAGTGTACCTAATAAATAAATAAATAAATAAATAAATAAATAAATAAATAAATAAATAAATAAATAAATAGGTAGAAATTGATCATATATGTTATACACTGACGGGGGGGGATATTATTGCAGAACTTTCATAACGAAGTCAGCTTCAAAACAGGCCACAAATTTTTACATCCTCATTGTACTAATTTGCGAAGCTGCCTGCTCTTTAGTGTAACCTACTTTATGAACCACAGCCTTCTACGAGCTCTAACTCCATCACGTTGTGAGACGCAGTACAATGTCACTTGAGAGTTACGCCGCTTATGCAATTCGTCCGCCATTCCGCCAAACCCTTGATAACGTAGAAAACGTAGAAAATGGCACGAGAAAGGGTGCCTGACAATGTAGGTGAATGCCACTTGTTTCGAACTTTCAATCCTATAATTTATACGAAAGTTTGCCGAAGACAAAGCAAAGGCCTGATTGGACTGAGCTGTGTGGCAGGACTTTGCTGTTCTCTGTGAGTTCCATAGTTTCCAAGTAAATTCATTTTAAGTAAGTCTCACGTATATACTTTTACAATTTTTCTCTTGGCTACGCAATGCCGCGAAAAGAATCGAAGCGTAAGCAGCTACAAAATCTTTTAAATGCGGAATACTGCAATTCTGGCAACTACGACAACGCGCGAAACCTTTTCGAAGTCATTTTGTGCGTCGAAAATAGAAGCACAACGTCTAATATAACATTTGTGCAGTATGTTCCTGTGTATGATGGTTCACAGGTTAGTTTGGAATAAATAAGCTGTTTTAGGATAAATAAACTGAGGTGTACTTTGGAATAATACGATTTGATTTTCGTAACGCAGAAGCCTTTTTCTCGCAACACGCGACTCACCAAGAACTTGAAACTTGGAAGCAACGAGTTAATTCATTAGTAATTGGCGCACTATACATAGATTCAGTTCTCGCAAACGAGTAATTAAAACGTTATTCAATTTCTTGAATTTTCTAGCCTGGTACTGAGTAGCCTATGTCTTATAGTTAATTATTCTTTACGAAGTATGTCTGCCTGAGAGCTCTGAATTAGCCAGATTTTGGAACGAGGCGTACAGCGCAGCACTCCTACCGCCTTTATGACGTTGCCAAGGGCAATATGGCTTCAAATGTCTGTCCTCCACCCTATTTTTCTTCCTTTTCTTTCTTTTTTTTTGTAGCAGCGTTTGTTTGCGCAATCAGCACGCCATTACACAAATTCCAAATTCTGTTTTGGTGCTTTGCTCCTTCAGTCGATACCGAAAAAGTACATGCGGCAGAAGAGACTAAGCTTTTGAGATTAATTTAGGTTAGTGAAAGTGAAGTTCCGTTTCTGTGACTGCAAGCGACAATCTCGAAGGCCATGCAAAACCCTCTTACTCGCAATGAGTGGGGTCCAAAATATGACGACTATATATAGTCCACTAAAGCGTGCCTTCAAAGTTTGTTTCTGTTCTTTCAAGGAAGCTGACGCTGTGCGCAGAATATGAATACCTAATTTTTTAAAACAATGTGTTTATTTCGTGTTTCAGGCTCGCAAAATGGTTTTCGCCTATGCAGTAAGCTTAAGCATTGCTCAAAGCAACGCAAGGACAGGACTTAAGCAATAAAAGCAACGCAGGACACCTTGCCCGCTTAAGTCCTGTCCCTTCGTCGCTTTGCGCAACCACGTTAATTATGTCGAACCAACTGGCTCATTGGGCAATCTTCCTCTATTATAAGCATTGCCTTCGAGATCTGGCTTTGTTATCCAGAAAGCGCCGTCACATGGGGCATGGATTTGCACACCACTTCAATCGAGCAGCTGAATGCTTGTTTAGTTCTTCGTGATTTGGGAGAGGGAAAGTACGCCTAATTCTGCAGCCCATGTGGGAGCACGGCGCAGCGTATTAGGGATGGGGGCGGGGGATGAAAGATGAGGGAATGGAGGGGGAAAGGGAGAGTAGGTTTCAGGCAGCATACGTCAGCTTCATCCAAGGGGGGGGGGGGGTGTTGCTATCGGTGTAGCGCCTACTTGAATGGCCTGCTTTCCCTTTTTTATTCTTTTGTGTGTCGGCCTTTTTTGTATCTGTGCGTGTGCGCGCGAGTGTGAGTGTGTTGGGCAGGCCTCGTTCCCCTCGCTCCCTGCGTTCGCATGCTCGGTCCAAAGAAGGCAGTCCAATCAGCACCAACATCCACTTTTCAAGATGGCCGGCATGGCGGTGAGGATGGTTTATAAGACCCAGTCGTGCGGTTCGTCATTTCAAAGCGTTGTAGCGGCTGCTTCGCGACGATCTGCATCACTTCAACGTCTCACTGCACCTGCGTCGTCTGTAACGCCAGTCCGCTTTTGCAAAGCTCGATTGCGTTCATCGAGGTGACATGACTGCTGTCACATGCCTAGTGACTGTGGGTGCCAATGGGGCTCGGAGGAAGATGCGGCTTACAGAGGAGCCCAATTTGCGTGCTCTCAAGGCATCTGCCAGTGTTTGCAGTCTTCTGGCTGCAGAGATCAACTTTGATACCGACAGATTTCAGGTAAGCTTCACGAATTTTAACCGTTTTAAGCGTAGGTCGGCTGAATAAGCCGATTTTCTCCTACTTGTTCACCGATATTTAAGCAGGCCATGTATACTCACACCCATGTGCACTTACGTTACCGCTCCCAGCCACTCATACTCACCAACACTCACTCGTGTTCTTAGTCACGTCACACCTGCAGCCCCTGTTCACGCTCATACTCGGTCTACTCCCCCTCACTGGCACTTGCTCACACATGCATCTACTCGCACACGCCAACACTCGCTCAATTTCACACTGAAGTAACTGTCACCGACACTCGTTCGTATTCCCATTAAGTCTCGTGTACGGATCAGTTCACACTCACCGGCACTCATTAACGCTGTATCTCAATCCCGTGAAGTCGGCGATGAGTGTAGTGTTGAGTCACTAGGCCGACCTATGGTTAGAACGTTCTGAACAACTGAAACTTTAAAACAGTATTGAAAATCGTATATAACTTTTTTTTAGTTCTAAACAAATTGAGAGGGAATGTGTGTACTTCTCAGTTCATAAAAAAATGAGGCTTCATTATTCTTTCATATTCATGTAATACAATTCACAGTCCGGTCAACAGAGAAGCTTGCGAATGAGAAATTACTGTTTTGGATTCTCTGGCGCATTGTGACAATTTTAGTATACTGTTTGTGGAAAGACAGAAATGTGGTACTTTACAGCACCTTGCAATGCTCAGGGGTTCAAACATGATAATGAGCCCGCATGGCGGCCGATGCTTTTTGCCCCAGCGCTGGGAGCTGGGGACACCGAACTTGTGCGTTGTAGTGTTCGATGAAGGTAAGGGTATTTGTCGTGACTCATTGCGACGCATTTGGCCTCCCAACGATCACTCTGATCCCATCTATGGCGCAAAAAGCATCGGCTACCTTGCGGGCGAATTATTGTGTTTGAATCGCTGAGCACTGAGAGTGTTTTAAAGGGATGCAAGTGCGATAAGGTAGTTGATAGAGCAAATTTTATAAATTATAGCACTGTGCATTGTTGAAGGGATGTAAATATTGTACAACTAGCTAAATATCTAAAGGAGCCGGTAAGACATGATAGCAGCTCTTGAGTCTTCTGGGATCATAACGCAGGTCAAAATTGAATATTGTGGTTCGTGTCGTATTGTTTTTCTGATGCAGAATATTATATTTTCTACAGATTTTTGACAAAGACTTCAATGATTTTGTGGATTTGTTGGACGAGGATCCTATCCCTGATATGGCTGTTGTGCGAGTTGTCAAGCCAGTACATGAGGCAGAAGTATGCACTGAAGAGGTGAGTGCTGCACATTGAAACAATTATGGTGCATTCATTCTTGTGTTGTTGGCATTTGTGTCAAACTGGGCACGCCAGGGCTAACACCTGCCATGTGCAGGAAGCAGCGGCCTAATGAAAGGTATCTAATGATAATATGTACTGCGACATCCAATTTGGACAAGTGCAAGCCACACGTTGGCATTATGAAAGCTCTTGGCAAGAGCAGAGATAAAAAGCACGCAAACTGCTTGAGGCATGTCACAATAAAGGGTCCCTCACCAGGCCCTATAGGAAATTTTCGTTGTGCACTGGAAGTTACTTGTCCTCTAGGGAGCGTTCTGCCGCAAAAATTTTTCAAGTCGCCTCATTAATAGCAGAGATAGAAATATTTCAGTACCGCGAACCCATGATATTGGAGTCACTCCGCGTTAGCCCCTTCCTGCACGGCTAACTGAATCGCCCGTACTTTGAGCAGATCTTTCGTGACAAGCCGCTGTGCCGGTCACTGCTCTTGCACATATACCGCAAGCAGCTCTTCTATTTCGGCGAAGCGGCCCTGCTTCGGTCCTCGGATACCCTTCCTTGTTGCTTTGCTGGCGAAAATATTCTTCAGTTTGCGCCAGTCCAGCACGCAAGTTTCAGGAACTCCAAACGCTCGTGATGTGGCCCGATTTCCGTCCGTCTCCGCGCACATAACTTTCCTTAAATGCGGCATCATGATGACTCGGCGTGTCTTCGCAGTTGGCGCTTCCAGCTGATTGAATAAACGCAGAAAACGGGAAGACAGGCGGCAGACTAGGTTACACCAGCGCCTGGTTACACGTACAACATGGAAGTCTGCACATGAAGGAAGTTACGGCAGCTAGGCTAGAAGCGCGTAGGAAGAGGCAATTTTTCGATTGCCAATGGCGATATGGTAACGTGGATTTAGGGTCGTACTCGATTCTAACGCGCGTGCAATTTTTGGGCCCGTTTTATCGGAAAAAAGGTGTGCATTAAATTCGAGTAAATATGGTATTTTTCAAAGGAAAAATAAAGTATATAATTGTGTAAAGCTGGTTAGAGAGGGTTTTACATTGCAGGTTGCAATTTTCAAAAATGCTGGCCATAATAATACTAGTGCATTGTTTTATACATTATGTTGGATTATCTTGTATTTTGCAATGTAGTATTGCACAGTGAATGTACAGTTGAGCTCCTAATGAAAAGTATGTGCTGATTGCTTGTGACACTGGCCACATTTGTTACTGTAGGCACTGCAGTATCTTCCCATAGCTTTTACATTTGTGGTGAAGCTAATGGTGAATGTCAGCAGCTGATTCCTATGAATGGTATGATTTCCCTTGCAGTACCCTTTAACTATTGTTTCTGCATATTTTGTTAAATTTTTGTTTTATGTGTGTAGATGGGCTGCTTGGTCTGTTCAATTTAATTGTGAAAAATGCAATGCAGATTTATGCACCTGGGCACCCTGATAGCCAAGTTCACATTAAGGAATACTACTTTAGATTATTATAAAAATCGCGGTATTTCACCTGAATGCCAAGAGATCCTTTTCTGAAAAAAAAAAAGATGCCATGAGGGCACTCAGAACTTTGCACGCGCAAGTGAAAGTATGCTATGCAGAATATTTTACAAGAGTATTGTTCATACCTAATACTGCAATATAAAGGCACCAATCTTTCATTACTATTGCAAATAATTTACTGGCAGTTTTCTTATTCCAAGGCACAGATAAATATTACCAACAGATGCATTGCGATTTTTATTGCACCATACATTACTACACATTTCAGCAGTCGAAATAAAAATATAGTATGTAGAGCATTTCGATCAGAATGAAATTATGTGGGTTGAGGTGCGAAAACCTCAACCTGATTATGAGGTACGCCGTATAGTGGGGGACTCTGGAAACTTAGACCACCCGGGTTTCTTTAACGTGCACCTAAATCTAAGGATACAGGTTTTTTCACATTTCGTCCCCATTCAAATGCAGCCGCCGTGGTCGGGGTTCGATCCAGAGATATATGGACCATTTATAGCACGCTTTGATATAAATGAGACGAAGTTTGTTGAACTGAACCTTTGCAGTGACGCACAAATATGTCACCTTTGCAGCAAAGCACATCGCTCAGAATGTTAGACTAGCTTGCCTTTCACATTTTTTTTTCATCTTTCGGGCTTGTGGGAAGCAAGCCCGTCTAACATGTTGACCGATTTGCAGTGCAGCAAAGGTGAAATAAGTGAATGTTTGTGCAACACGATGATTGTTCAGTTAAACATTTTTCTCGTTTATAACAAACCATGCTGCTGCAATGCCTAATCAATGCCGCAATACGTCAAAATGCATTTTTTCGAACAGCTATTATACATGCCTAAGAAGCCCACAATTCTACACTACTTCTTATAGCACAATTAGTTTTTCTTTCGTGAAATTTATCATTGCCTGCATTCTGTTTCTTTCTCCTGGCTGAACACGATGTATATAGCTATAAAACAATTATAACCGTCATAAGAGATTGCCGATACCCGCCGTGTCGCTTAATGGCTATGGTGTTGCGATGCTAAGCACGAGGTCAATCGACCAAATCCCTGCTATAGTGGCTGCATTTCGATACGGTCGAAATGCAAAAATGCCTGTTTACTTAGATTTAGGTCCATTTTAAAGAACCCCAGGTGGTCAAAATTATTCCAGAGGCCCACACTACCGCATGTCTGATAATCCAAATCCTCACATTTAATTTAGGGCTGCCGCTCCAACGTATTTGAGAATCAGTTCCGCAGGTAAGTTCGTTAAAAACAAGCGAACTGGTACACTTGCGATACATTGACCCAACTGGTAGCCTGTAACAAACTTTGTGTGCACACGATTCCAATTGCGTGTAAAAACAAACAGGAGTCAGGGGTGCACCATTCAAGTTAACGCCTGTATTTACGCATTGAACTATAAAACAGGTAGGGCTACGATTTAGAAAGTGATCCAGGACTTGAGAGGAGTCGCTCACGCATTTGCATCTTTCTGCTTACTGGTAGTTGTGAGAATGCCAGGTTTGCGACGTTTTGGCTCCATTTCCCAGCTCATCTTGTTTATGGCACAGCTTTTAATCAAATAAAACTTTCCTTTAAAATTCTCTACATTCAGGTGTCCCAGTCCTAAGAGGTAGATAGAAGTCATTGTCAAATAAACAAATCAGTTCATGCTGTCAATACAGAGGCAGCAGTTTAAATGTGTTCTAGTATCTGCACTAGCTGTGCAAATTCATTTTTTTAAAAGGCAGAGTGCTCCAGGTGGACCACTGAGTGTGCCCCCTATACCTGAAGTTGGGAAAAGGCCTTGTCTTGTGCGTCATGCATGCATCTTGCTGTTAAGTTGCTCGAGCATCCTTCAGTGATCCTTGGGACACTAGTACAGAATGACAATATTTGCACTGATGGATTGGCATAGGATAAACCAAGATGTATGCACAGAAATATAAACAGGGTCGTTTTATCAGCAATCTCGACGGTATGGTAACAGCAGTGGAAGAATTATATACATCCCTGTACAGTACCCAGAGGAGTCGGAACGCCTTCATTTGAGGCAGTAATGAGCAGGGTACAGAAACTCCTATAACTAGCGATGAGGTCAGAAGGGCCTTGCTAGACATGAAACGGGGTAGAGCGACAGGAGAAGATGGAATAACAGTCGATTTTTTCAAAAATGGAGTAGAAACAATGCATGGAAAACTGGCGTCTCTCTACACGAAGTGTCTATTGACTGCGAGGGTACCATAAAACTGGAAGAATGCAAACATTAGACTAATCCACAAGAAGGGAGACTTAAAGAATTGAAAAATTACAGGTCCATTAGCTTACTCCCAGTGTTATGAAGAAATTGCGGTCACTGACGAAGTCAAGGTGAAAATAACACAGAAACGTCTCGGGACCCGTACGACAAGACGAACTTTCGTCGATCTCTTGACTACATTCCCAGTGTTATATAAAAAATTCACCAAGATAATCTGCAATAGAATAAGGGCAACACTGGACTTTAGTCATCCAAGGGAACAGACTGGCTTCAGGAAGGCATACTGTACAATGGATCACATCCATGTCATCAAGCAGGTTATTTAGAAATCCGCAGAGCACAATCAGCCTCTCTCTGTGGCTTTCATAGATTACGAAAAAGGCATTTGATTCAGTAGAGATACCAACAGTCATTACATAATCAAGGAATACTGACCGCTTATGCCAATATGTTGGGAAATATCTACAAAGTTTCCACAGCTCCCTTAATTATGCACAAGAAGAGTAGGAAGATACCTTTAAAGAAAGGGGTCGGACAAGGAGACGCAATCTCTCCAATGCTGTTCACTGCGTGCTTGGAAGAAGTATTCAGGCTAATAAACTCGGAAGGCTTAGGAGTAAGGATCGACGGCGAATAACTTGGCAACCTTCGGTTTTCCGATGACATTGTTCGGTTCAGCAATATTGCAGACGAGTTACAACAAATGGTTCAGGACCTTAACAGAGAGAGCGGAAGAGTGGGGTTGAAGATTAATATGCAGGAGACATAGATAATGATGAATAGATTGGCAAGGGAACAAGAGTTCACGATCACCAGACAGCCTTTAGAGTCTATGAAGGAGTACGTTTACCTAGGTCAACTAATCGCAGGGAACCTTGATCATGAGAAGGAAATTCATAGAAGAATAAAAATGTGTTGTTGTATCGCACATGGCAGACATTGTCAGCTCCTGACTGGAAGCTTACCATTATGATTGAAAAGGAAGGTTTACAATCAGTGCAGTTTACCGGTGCTGACATATGAGACAGAGGCTTGGAGACTGACAAAGTAGCTTGAGGACTAGTTAAGCAACGCGCAAAGAGCGATGGAACGAAGAATGCTAGGCATAATGTTATGAGACAGGAAGAGAGCGGTTTGGATCACAGAGTGAACGTGTGTAGCCGATATTCTAATTGACATTAAGAGAAACAAATGGAGCTGGGTAGGTCATGTAATTCGCAGGCTAGATAACCGTTCGACTATTAGGTTTACAGAATGGGTACCAAGAGAAGAAAAGCACAGTCGAGAACGGCAGAAGACTATGTGGGGCGATGAAATTGGGTAATCCGCGGGCGCTAGTTGGAATCGGTTGGCGCAGGACAGGGGTAATTGGAGATCGTAGGGAGAGGCTTTCGTCCTGCAGGGGACTTAAAATGGGCTGATGACTATGATCGTTCAAATCATGGACTGCATCAGTGACAGTCTAGTCGGTGAGATGTCATGGTGGCACAAGTTTAGGTTTAAGTAAAAGTTTGTTTGAATTCCATTTTGTGTGTCATAGCATTGTGTATCAGACCAACGACACTTATTTGCTCTTTGCAGGAGCCGAGTTTATATGGTCCAGAGAATTCAGCAAGCAGCCTTGATAGAAGTTTCAACATCGCTTCAAGGTACAGACTGCTGAGCATGGCTCCCATGCCTAACCTTATTAAAGTATAACCAGTCCTTGCTTTGCTTGTGTATCTGCAATAATTTTTGCGGTATTGTGAAATCACAATTAGCTTACATAATTTCCACAATGGGCGGGTCTGGAAGATTGGATTCTGATTTCTACTGTGCTATATAGATGAATTTGCAATATGTATTTGGTATAATGCAGCAGCAGCAAACCGAGATAGGATTTAGTCAACATGAAGAGTGCTCCGCTGTGATGGAAGTTTTCTGGTATTGTCGACAATATGCTACATGCGTGTTATATTGCAGACAACACTGGGAAACTTGCTTTGGTGTATAGGACATCGAGTATATTAAATTCAGAGCAGTAAAACGCAGCTGTCAATATCAATTCTGGTTGCTTGAAATTATGCTTGTTTGCAACATTTCAACCTAACCACTTTTCTGCTAACAAACTTTCTTTGTGTGCTGCACACTTTCGTTTACACAATAAACTTTTTTAAGAGCAAGTTAAAGGGACCGACAACCGCGCATAACATGCCACGAAATGTGGATGGAATTGAAACGGTGATAATTCATAGATCTTGAATTGAGCATGCCGTTCATGGTTTATGTAGGAAATATAAAGGGGCCCAGAATGTCTAGAAAAACGGCATACAGTGCCACCTTGGAGTGGAACCTTTATACTAAAGTAGACAGCTGACTACGTAAACATGATTTCTGTACATAGGGCAAATATTAGGTGCACCATGTGTATTGCTTAAGTAGAAGAATCGACATTTGGGCGAGTTGCTACTGGTTGAACATTTTCAAGGGGCAGCGCAAGACGATGAAGACAAAAGGCAGGAAACGCACAGGACAGCGCTGAAATGAGAAGGCATACATAAACTTATGTACCACAACCCAAACCCACATGCTCTCCTATCAATGGTATAAATATCAATGTGCAGGCATAAATGCAATATCCTGTAATCTATTGTTGCACTATGTGGCAGTTTAAAAATTCAAGTTCACTGTCACGCAAATTTAATGATGGCATGCTTACACAATGCGATAGTAGGCCTGATATAGTAGGCCTCCTGATATATTAGGCCTCAACAATCTCCCTTGTAGTCCGATTGCTATGCGCGGAATGTGTTGTGGTGTCTTCATAGATTGCAGTGCACCCATGCTCAGAGCAGTGCTACGCGACATGTGGGTAGGCATTGCCCATTAGCGAGCACCTATGCTAGATAGTACCCTAGATGACCAAACAATCAATGTGCTAAGATATGTTGATGATTTTCTGGCCTTTGTGAAGAATTCTCATTTCCAACAAATGGTTCATGATGTACTTCAAGTATTCATTAAATGTTACCCAGGGTTAGATTTTAAGTGCATGCCAGATAAGAACGAGCTACAATTTTTAGATACAAGGCTTAACCGAACTGATAAGCAAGTGTGCGGGATGTTTTGTCCAAAGTCAGAAAAAACAATTTTAAGTTTTAACTCTGCACATTGGAAGTTGGTAAAAAAGGGCATTGCTTTTTCGGTTATATTTCCCGCAATTTCGAAATTCTGTTTTCACCAGACTTCCAAGTTTTTTTTAAACTGGAGGCGTTTAAGAACGGCACGTTTTCGGGAGGATGCCATCCGCATGACTGTACCGAAGCTTGCTAAGCGTGTAAAATTAGGAGCGCCCACAAGAATGAATAATCCAGAGCTTGCTGACAAGAAAAGTAAAGTAGATATAATTCCATATGTAAACTATCGCACAGCCTCAGGAATGTAGCAGGCAGGTTTGATGTAAAGGTTCTTTCTGCTGCCCCTAACAAGATGATTAAAATTTGCAGTAAGATTGATAGGAAGTTGTACCAGGTTGTCGCCATTCATGCTGGGAAAGGCTACACTGTTAAGCACACCTCCCCACCTGTACACTGTAGAATGGCAGTTGTTTATGAGCTTCCTTTTTCCTGCAGTCCCGTCTATATCGGCGGAACAGGCCGATGCCTAAACATTAGATTATCAGAGCATAGGCGCTTGCTAAAGGGTAATGCCTACCCGCATGTCGCGCGGCACTGCTCTGATGGGTGCACTCCAATCTATGAAGACACCACAATACGTTCCGCGCATAGCAATCAGTCTACGAGGGAGATTATTGAAGCCTACTATATTGGGGAAAAAAGATTGCGTTGTGTAAGCATGCGATCAATAAATTTGTATGACAGTGAATTTGAATTTTAAACTGCCTCATATTGTAGCATTAGATTACAGGATTTTGTGTCTATGCCTGTGCCCTGACATTTATGCCATGATGGGAGAACACGTGGGTGTGGGTGGTAGTACATAAGTTTGTGTATGCCTTCTAATAAAGTTAGTTATGATTTCATAGTTATGAGTTCAGCGCTGTTCTGTGTTTTTCCTGCCTTTTGCCATCTTGCGCTGTCCCTTCATGATGTATGTCTTAACATCAGCATATTATTTAGGTGTTTACGCTTTTTCATGTGGAATTTATGATCTAAAAAATGTAACACATAGATGGCGTTACTATCGTAGTAATGAGTGAAACCCCAACACCATGGTGAGCTGTGGCAACCCTCATTGTATGGCGGTGCACATGAGGGCTTTTGTACGCGTGCAAGTTTGCGAATAAGTACCCCAAGTTCTCTGGTCTCCTTGTGAGATGCAAAATGCGATCGGTTTATGCCATCAATGGGTGCCAGCTCGACATGACTAGCACTACCTGGAGATCCTGCCGGCTCCCAACAACGCCAGCGTAGAATAACTATTGCGCTTGCTTATCAATGTTTCCAGCATGTTTCCCCCATACAAATTCATAATACATTCGCGACTGCAGATCAATAAGTTTAGATGCGGAAAATGTGGAACATCTTGTGCTTTCACTGTGGCATTGGACATTCTGACCAGTAAGGTTTATATTGCGCTAAACATCTTTCAAAACTAGTACCGTAAAAAGTGGTTGTCGGTCTCTTTAAGGAGTGATAGTAAAACCTAATATCAGATTGTTGAGCAGATACCAACATATTACACAACGGTTGTATAATACCACTGGTGCGCTTAGTAGCTTGACCTTTGAAAACATTGTTATTAGCCCTGATAACATGAGCACTATGAGCAGTTTTGTTGCTGTGTAGTAGCAGTAATTAATTCTGCGTTTGTTGCTGTTTAGCCAAGAGGACGATGATGGGATGGCTTTTGCTCTCCCAGACCTTCATTTCCTCAATGGTGTAGTGAAGGAGAACATACCACTAACATCATACATCACAACAAGGATTGTTGACTCCTTATTTCAAGAAATGATTGCACACACAATGTGAGTAAACTTGCAGGCAGAAATTTAAAAATCACTTGCAATATTTATTTACTTTTAGAAAGATGTACTATTGCAGAAAGTTAAATATTTTGCAGGTATCCGTCGCACAAGTTTTACCAGGGCGCTGCATCCATGTTAGTGTGCCGCTACCCAGAGCTTGCTGACCCGTGTGGCAGTGGACATGTGAGTGGTATCGCAGAATACCTGTGTATTTTTTCCTTTTGTTGTTGGGCTGGGATACCAATGCATGAGTTATGTTGTTTTCCTAATCTGCTCAGAGTAAGTGATCTCCTTTGTGATGAAGCTTTAAATATACATATATGTAATGAAATAGCCGTTAGTAATCAATGGCAATATAGGTTAAAAGGAAGTCACATAGGAAGACTGGCGAGTGCTTACCCAAACTATCGCAAGTAATTTACAGTGCTGGAAGCTGCTGGACTCCTTAGCCAATGAGAAGGCTGAATGCCCCTCGAGATGTGTTCATCTGCGCCGCATCATCTGCTGAGCGGCTGCTGAATTTTGCTGTACATGATGTGCATGCGCAAAGGTCCTAACACATCATCTATTCTTGTAACGTATCTTGTACCAAGCGATGACAACTCTCTAATTTTGCCATTAATTGAGTAGTAGCATGTGGAACTATTAGATACTGCGCAAGGATATTGCTTGTGTATGCCTCGTACCTTCGGTAGCTCTGAAAAGTACCTGTAAGGTGGAGGATATAGTAACTAGCGAGTGCTTATTTTAGCCAAGCTAGAATACATACAGAGCAAGAAGGCTGCACATTAGAAGCATTAAGAGCCAGCTATTTTGAGACCTGGTATTTAATTGCTTAGTATTTTATATTAGATGGTATTTGTGCATGCTCTTTTTTATTTCCCTGGTCGTTCTGCGTTAATCCTGTATTTTAGTGCTTTTTCAACATATCAAAGGCGGTACTCTTTGGTGATCACTTTTGAAGATAGATTCGCTTTCGCGATATACGGCACTGGATGCGTCGTACGGCAGACAGCGCTCTTGGCACAGTACCACAAACTCTGCCAGTCATATATGTGAAGACAATTAACTGTTGCGACTGAATCCGTTAAAGTCATTTTCATAGGTGTGAGGAAAAAACACAAGTTAGTAGTATTTATGTGCTGTGCCAGCATAGAGCTTATGTTAGCTGGCCAAACATGTGACTCAGAAGCCTAATCTTTATTTGCTGCTATATGAGAATATCTGAAATATTGAACACAAACCGTGATGCATCATATTAAGTTTACAAAAAGTACACCAGCTGTGTTCTGTAGACTATACAGAATTTGCCAATATCTCTTGTGATGTACAGCAGTGAAAGAAAATTTACTAATTGGGTTTTCACTCATTTTGCGGCATATTGCAACTTATAATTTGTAGCCAATGAGTTCACAAGGCATATTCACCTGAAGTGATTTCTCGGATTACACCAGTTTCAGGATATTCATTTCAAAAGTGGGCAAAGAAGTACATCGGCGTTTTGTTTATTTTTTATGCTCTATATAGTGCATAAAATGGTGTTTTCTTTAAAAAGTGAAACGTTACATGTTTTACATCAAACCCGCCTCATAATTTGTTGCAAGTAGATATGCCTTGCAATTGCACTGACTACAAGCCATAAGGTTCAATATTGGTTGGAAAGTAATTTCTTAAAAACTGAACGAGAATTATTCAATTATGTATTTTGATGTAACGTGTAGCTTATGTCCACCTCATTGAGCAATCAAGTTAAAATATTACGAATGTGCTGTCACAATTGTTAAAAATTTTGTATATGCAAAAAGAACAAACTTCATTATAGGAGCTGCTGGCACGCTGTATCCTCACAATAATTTGATGTCTTCTGTTGGTCATTTATTGCAGAGCATTGAGTGCTATACGGCAGTCATTGGACTAGGATGGGATACGTTTTGTGTAGTGACTGTATATATATATTTTTTTTCTTTTTTGGGTAATGTGCTAAGGTGTTTTGAACCAAAAGGGGCTTTCTTGCTTCACTTCAGTCATGAAAGCGAAAGAAGGAATGCTGGTTTCTTAAAGATTATTTGAAATTGCAGGCTTCTTGGGTTGTGATGCTGCGGCAAAAGTTCAAAAATGAACGACGGAAGCTGGCCACGGATAGAGTGGTAATTAACCGACAGAAGTATGGCACTGCAGCAAAGCGGCCAAGAACATCCAATGGTGCTGCTCCCGAAGTATTGCAGCGTGGAAAAGTGGGTCCCGTTTTGGTAAGGGCATCATACTGCACGTTCTACCTAAATACTCGTTAAAGGATCGCTATTCCATTAATTACATCTATCATTCCATTCCATCTTGAGAAGATGCATTTCATGTTGCGATGTGCAGTCACAACGTTTGGTGCCCAGTGGTGAAGACAGCTGCAGTCTTGCGCACCATGAAGCCTGGCTGGTTGCCGAATGTAAAAAGGCAAACCCTGACAGGCCGCAAATGCTCTCCAGGCTGCAACTGACACACTCTGCGAGGGTTAAGGAACTGTGCCGGATGTCACCTGTGGTAGCCAAGGAGAAGTATCCGTACCTGGCGGACATAGAATGGGTGCGTGCTTTCATTACATATCTCATGTGTCATGAACTATCAGTGAAAAGCTTTTGGAGGTTTCGGCAAGTAACGTGGCAGCTTAGCTGTACTTCTAAATAAATATTATTCTCAGGCGCAAGAAAGTTCCTCTGATCTTGCTATTTGCATGCATAAAGTGCAGTCGGGTATGTGTGCTTCTCCTAGAGCACAAGCACATCAGCCGCTACACCGCAAAAAAATAAATGCATATAAATGAGACATTTGAGGACCATGCTATTGCCATGCACACATTGTTCTGCTTGCCAAATGTTGCGTTATTGTGATGATGAAGCAGAGAGTACCAAACTCGCGAATTTTAATGGGCAGACGCAGAAAAAACAATGCATGCATAATACTGTTAGCGATACAATAAAACTGAAAGGTGGGCTAGTTGGTTTGACTTCATTGTGGAAAGTTTTGTGCACACTGAACGAAGTCGACAAGAAAAGGACCCAGACCAGCGCAGACTGACAACTGAAGTTTTATTCCTAAAAACAGCCCGTATATACCCGCGGGACTAGTCACAATGATCAGCACGCATGGGTAACAGAGCATCCGTTCCACATAATAACAACACTCATAACATCATAATAGAACACTATCACCTAATATTGAGCACGTTGATTTCACTATCGTACAAAGCGACAGATGGCTGGCTAACACATGCTCCCTCTATTCTGGATATGGGCCAAAATTGTACAATTTCTCTTGTCTGGTAAGGACAAACGTACAAAATAGCAGTTTTGTCAAGCAGTGGTTTACACTGCTCAATGAACATTGTGCGCAGCGCATCGCCAAATGCATATAGGGCCTTCCCTTCAAGCTGGCCAACTACTCTAACCTTTCGTGTACGCCTTGGCCAGTATTACCGAGGTAGTGCTGCCTACACGTGAAATAAATTTTCTATACCACATTTTGTTTACATTTTCAAAACTGGTGCACGTGATGCACCTGGCACTTATTAGTGGTATATAAACTTCCTTTCAAGTGTGGCCATCACTATGTCGGTCAGGCTAGCCGATGCATAAATGTAAAGTTAAGAGAAGAGAACACTTGGCCAGCTTGAAGGGAAGGCCCTGTATGCATTTGGCCATGCACTGTGTACAACGTTCATTGAGCATGTGTAAACTACTGTTTAAAAAAAAACACTATTTTGTATGTTAGTCCTAATTAGACAAGAGAAACTGCAGAAGCTTGGCACATATCTAGAATACAGGGAGACTGAGTTAGCCAGCCGTCTGTCGCTTTGTATGAAAGTGAAATCAACTTTCTCAATATTAGACGATATTGTTCTACTATAATGTTATGTGTGTTATCATGTGGAACGGATTCTCTGTTGTACATGCGTGCTGATCATGTGACGAGTCTCGTGGGTATATATGGGCTGTTTTTATGAATAAAACTTCAGTTGTCAGCCTGCACTGGTCTTTGTGTCCTTTTCTTGTTGACTTCATTCAGTGTGCACAAAATTTTCCACTATTGGCGATGTCATAAACATATCGGTCCTAGTGAAAGAAACATCAAATATCTAAACTATGTCATTGAAGGACATTTTATCATTTTCTGTTTGGGCATGTTATCATTTTACCTAATGAGCACCAAAGAGCACTCAGTGCTCTTGGTATGCCCTTGTTACAGCTGTGCATCTTCTATGCCACTGATTCTCCTCTTAAGCAGTGAGAGCAACAAAAATTTGACACTATGTGCGTTATCAGCTCGCATGCAAGGTTCTGACAGGGGGAACGCTAGTTAGCTCTAAGCTCTGGCTTTCCTTGTTTCCGACAGTTGCAGAATGCTTTTGCAATATGAAAGGGTTCTGAACACATTGCGCATGGGAGCCTCGCACCATGCAAATCTTTTTCATGCTGCCAATTCTTCTTCGTTGACCTTATAAATCTCCTCGCTCACCTTGCATCAGTTGTCTTGCATTATTCAATGCTTCTTTACTTAAACACCTTCTTGTGATCTATAGGGAGCTGTGTTCTGTGTAAATTTCGAGTTGGTACCTGACTGGTTTGATGGCTCTGTATACACAATAGGGCCACTTCAATGCAAAGTCCTTAAAACTTGTGCCACAATAGGCAATATTTCATAACTGAATGTGCTATGGTTGAATGTATTGCAGTAACCTTGTGCAATGTCGTATTTTTTTATTCAAGCAAATCAATGAAACTAGATCACCTGCCTAAAAAAATCACGGATGCTTCACGGATGCTTCGATAGAGTTTTCACAGAGCCCCACGTTTGTCCAGTCCTCCCTATTTTACGTGCTTTAAATGCATGTCGGAGAAATATCTCACACTGGTTTGTGTGATGCCACTGCTACTGCTGGAGGAAGGCTTCTGGGAAGCGTAACTGAAATGCGAATGTAATTTGTAGCACTATTTAAGGATTGACATTTTGAAAGTAGTGTTTGTGTTTAGGCTTCTACGCAGTAGACATGACCGTGTTACTGCTCGGTTTGTATTTTACAATTGAAATATGTGCCCTGAAGTGAATAATTGATTTCTTTAGACTGCGATTTCTCGTGCAAGTGATGACCACCACTTCAAATATTCCACATTACAATGCCGAATTGCAGAATATGCACCCCTTGAGATAAAAAAAAAGGATAGAAATGAACCGGAAAAAGCTATTGGGAAGCCCACTGCAAGAATACTGCAAGAAAACAAAGCCAATAAACAATAAAACTGCTCTGTACTCATATGCATAAACGGTGCCGTCTAATTCGTTTTTGTTTGCTTCATCTTTCAGTGCAGTCAGTCCATTCTTGCAATTCATCTCTACAGTTGCAATGTATTATGCACTGATACAATCGGCCTGCAGTTGGAGTCCATTATACTCTTGCCTACTTTAGCGGTGGTTTCGATCTGTGACGTTTTGATTGTATGTGAGCTTAGAAAGTATAGTGCATGTTTTATTTCAACTATATTTCAGTTCCTTGAAGACTTCAACATCCTTATAAAGAAGGATGGCGCAAAAAGTGTTGAAAGCGGCTTCGAGAAGACGCAGTGCCTCGCTTTGAGAGGAGTATTGGGGGCCAAAAAGAAAGACATAACGCGTGTTATTGAGGCCCACACTTCAAGTGGTTCAGCAAGGCGCAGGAAGCGTAAGTGACAAGTGTGCACCAAAATCTTGATATGCTTTCCATTGGACTTTGCTTGCTAACCTATTTGCCTGCGATGTGCGGCTATTTAGGTTTGCACAGCTGCAATTCTGCTCTTCTATTTTAAGACCAATTCGAATCATGAGTGAACTTAAAGGAAGGGGTGGGGAGAGATAGGACATTACTGGTCACTGATGTCCGACAAGCAGTAGCGCTGTTTGGCTGTCTTTTTGCAAAATATGCTGAACAGTAACTATGGTTCGACGAACAGAACAAATTGAGCTGCCAGTTGATTGTTTGACAATTGCAGAAGCAGTAACACACAAAGAAGGTCTTACAGTTCAAGCGCAGACCATCTCGTTGCTAAAAATCTGACCATTGTCACTAATTGAAACTAATCATTGTCACTAATCAGCTGTGCCATTTAATGGCACAGCTGGTAGAGCCTCCCTGTTCTTTTTCAAAGATTGTACTAGTACTATCAACTGGAAGTTGTTAAACTGGTGCATCAAATACATCATAGATACATACCATACTTAAAGCATTAAAAATTAATTATTGGGTAATCATGTAAAGTCGCTTTATTTACCATTACAAAGTGACATAATCCAAGTACCACGCATGCTGCCTCTGTCAGCTTGATACAAAGGTAGTAAAGAACGGCGAAATTCATAAAGTGAAGCATCACTCTATTGTGTTTTGGGAAGGCAAAAGGTCATGACTTCATGTTTTTTTTTTCTTCAGATATACGGGCTGTGCGAATCCTGCAGCTCCTATCCAAAATTTTGAACGAGCCCAAGGCAGTCGACACAATGTTTGTGCATATGGTAAGTTTGCTAAAGTTCCACATAACGATGTAAGACATGTCTTGCAATTTACATAATTTATAATACTATCGGTATAATTTCTCATAATTTTAGTGACGTATAATTCCAATTTATAGCAATCGTATCACATTTGTTCTACGGCATTTGACACATTCGTGTAAACGCAAATGCGCTCATTGGAAGAGCTTCTCTGTTGCATAGAACTAGCATAATTCACTGAATTTTGATTCTCTGTGTACGTAACTTCTAAAAATAAATTTAATCGAAAATTGGCTACAGGTAAATTGCCGACAAAAAGGATTGAAGAAAACCTACAAGATATGTATTTGTATGATATGTATGTATGTATGTATGTATGTATGTATGTATGTATGTATGTATGTATGTATGTATGTATGTATGTATGTATGTATGTATGTATGTATGTATGTATGTATGTATGTATGTATGTATGTATGTATGTATGTATGTATGTATGTATGTATGTATGTATGTATGTATGATTGTAGATATGATTTTGTATCTCTTTAAGTCATGTTGCCACTGTGTTGGTCTGCAGGCAAAGGAAAGACTACATTTCAGATTTCTTTCTTTTAATTTACGGATTGAAGTTAGCCTATTAAACGACACATGTGCACTGTTCATTTGAAATGCTAACAATTCTGGAAGTAAACAGGGCATTGTGGTCTTGTCAGTAGAGTAAGCTTTTAGTAGTCCCATATTAGTGGAGCAGAAGGATTAGTGTACTTTCGTCTTCCTACAGGATGAAGACAAGCCATGTACACCCTGCGTTGTGTACTGCGGCAATACCCTTGAAGCTGCTGATGAGCTCTTCTTGTTTGCCGAGAAGAGGCAGCTGGCTAGAGTCATCGATGCACAAGAGGGCACCACTGCCATGATGGCTGCCTATTGGGCTTTTGACTTCAGTTACGCCAAGCAAGCATATAATATATCCTGTGTGTTAGAGCACCTCTTTCTAAATGTGAATGTATCACTCCCAAAATGTGTTGCAAGAAGGTTTATTTCAGCTCATAAAGCGGAATACGAGAAGTAAGGTACAAATAAATTAGCTGTTCGTACTCTGGTGTATTAAATCTTTTGTTTCTTGCCCCACAAGCAGGCTCGTCCACTAGAAACAATGCAGCATGCTTCTACAAAGCTTTTCAAAGCACCCTTACACCCTTATGACAAACTGCTCAAAACACCCTTGCACCCTTTCAACACTGCAATACACCCTTGCACCCTCACAGAAATATCCTGAAAACACCCTTGCACCCATTACACGAAGGGTGTTATACTGTTCAAAGCACCTTCCAACTTAAGGGTGTTACTTCAATCAATAATACCCAGCATAAGGGTGTGATGGCTCACTTAAAAACCCTTTTAAAGGGGTGCTAGGGGGTTAGTTATAGACACTCAAAAAAACCCTTCGGGGTGTAAATTATTTTACAGTGTATGTTGTGTGCGATAATATATTTAGTGTGTTCATTGTTTTCAGGCATTTAGCCTTGAGGTACTTGATGTTGGTTATGAAGAAGAGTTTCGAGTCGAGTATGATACCCAAAAAATTGTGTTCCTGCGTTTAAAGGTAAGTGCTGTCCGTCCAGTTTGAGAGTGGGCTCTCGCACCAGGCCTGTCTTCCTTGTGAAAAGGACGCAAGAGCTTTTCTGAGGGTTAAGCTTCAACCCATCTCGTTAGCTCATTTTGTAACTTTGTTTAGGCCAAGTTGAACGTGTTGTTTAAACACAGGAAGGTTACACGATTTGAACCACGCCAGCACGTCGTCAACGTATACACAATAAAACATACTCCTTGGAATGGATGAGCGTAAAGAAATCATTTTTATAATGAAAATTATAAAATTCACCAACAATTACGGTACTCGTTAATGTGAATCTTGAGCGCAGCTATTTAAGCGTTTAAGTGTTATATTGTGACAAATAATTTTGCCACAGTATAACACGAGAGGCGGCGGCGCTGAGTCAAGGCTCGGGCAGCTAGTTCAGCAGCTGCCCAACATCGCTAACAAGGTCTCGTGATAAGTATGTAGGCTGTTTAAAATTATTCCAATCAGCGGAGCCTAGTTCCGAGACATGAGGAGGAGAGTCTTGTTGCTGTTTTAGATTCACTGCATTCGGGAAGTGTCGCTACCAAATGGATTTTCGAATACACTCTACTATAGTCGAGAAAAGAGAATGGTAGATCCAAAATTGAAGAATAAGAATTACTTGCAAGATTGTAGTAGGTGAATTTTTTCTTGTCGAACGGGCACACACTTGAGGTCACCAGAAAGATTTTGATCAGTTGAGCCCTAGTGTCACATCCGAAGAGTCCCCACGGATTGTTCTGAGCATTAAAGTCCGCGACGATAAGGTTCAGGAAGGAGGAGGAGGCAAAGGAGAGGAAAGACAGGGAGGTTAGCCAGTGTAAGTACCGGCTGGCTACCCTGTGCTGGGGAAAGGGGTAAAGGGAATAAAAGGAGAAAGAAGAAGAAAAGAAAAAAAAAATAAAAAGAAAAAAAATTCACACAGTAACGCGAAACTACGCTCTACAACGTTCAAAGGCGGTCGCACAATTCACATGTCCTTAAAAACTTCAACAAAGCCCTTAAGGCCTTGAATGCCGAAGCCCGTCTGGACCAATGTCCTAGAGCTTTTTCCTCTGTAAAGGGGCGATTGTCCAGTTTTGCGAGAGCGGTCACGAGCACTGTTCTTCGCACTGCGTAACGGGGACAGTCACAAAGGAGGTGTTCAATCGTCTCCTCGCAGCCGCAGGTGTCACAAGTAGGGCTGTCGGCCATTCCAATGCGGAATGAATATGAGTTCGTGAATGCCACGCCGAGCCACAGGCGGCACAGAAGTGTTGCTTCCGCTCGTGGCAACCCCGGTGGTAGGCGGAGTTGCAGACGTGGATCCAATTTGTGGAGACGTGCGTTCGTAAATTCACTGGTGTTCCACAGATTCTGTGTAAGCTCACGGGCGAGGGAGCGAAGACTTGTTGCTGCATCTGTTCTTGACAGCGGTATGGGTATAATCTGGGCGCCATCATGAGCCGACCGGGCAGCGTCATCCGCACTGTCATTTCCTGAAATTCCACAGTGACCCGGTATCCACTGGTAGATGATGTTGTGTCCCTTGTTGATTGCGTGATGGTGGAGTAGTCGGATGTCTACGACTAGTTGCTCATTTGGTCCATGGTTGAAAGGGGACATCAGACACTGAAGAGCTCCCTTTGAGTCACATAAGATGGACCATGAATGAAGGTTCAGGAAGCTGCAGTCAATAAGGCCATGGAATTCCTTTTTGCCCAGGTGATAGTTCGTTGGTATGTAGATGGAGCAGACGGAAACCAATTTATTAAACAGAATTGCACGCACTGCAACTGCTTCGAGGGGCGTTCGAAGGGGCAAGTGTGGGCAAGCAACGATCCTGTCGACAACTGTGGCAACATCGCGGGATGAGGCGTTAGCCTCGTCACGGTCTTTGCGAAATATAGCATATGACCGTCAGAAAATTTGTCTGTGTAGCTTTAAAATGTGTTCCCTGGACAAACACTATCTTTGGATTGAGTTTGTGTAAGATTTCTTTAATGTCATCAAGATGGTGGAGAAGACCTGTCACATTCCACTGTAGAATTTGTGTATCCATTTCCAATAAGTGTTATACTGTGTGTTTAGGAAGGGAAAGGTTAGCTCACAGGGCCCTTTGTGAGCGTCATGATGCGCGGTTTCTTTTTGGAGCGGTCGCGAGTACCACGCCGCTCCTGAGGCGCTGGCTGCGTCGTCTGGCTTAGCGTTGTGTCCATCGACTCCTGCGAGCAGCTGGACTTCCGCTCACTCTAGCGGGGTGTTTTCGGGTTAGGCCTTGCCTCGATAAGCGGGGCCTTGGAGGACACCAACCCAGAGGTCGATGGGCCCTTCAGAGACGGCGCCGTAGCGCAGGCTGCTGTCGCCTGGGGGGCTGGTGGCACTGCCACGGCCGCACTCTTTGTGGGCCGGGCCGACGCCGCAGTCTGTTGAGGCGTTGCCTTCTTACGCGCCGCACCAGTATACCTTGCGGTATGAAGAAATGAAACACGCTTCCGTGTTTCTAGGAAAGATATGTTTTCTTTTATTTTTAGTGTGATGATCTCGATGGGGGCGAAATGCGAAAACACCCGTGTACTTAGATTTAGGTGAACGTTGAAGAAACCCTGGTAGTCCAAATTTCTGAAGTCCCCTACTACGGCGTGCCTCATAATCAGTTCGTGGTTTTGGCACGTAAAACCACTTACTTTTAGCTTCATGATGTATTTTACTTTTTTCCACTTAGGGCAGGATCTAAATTATGCTGCATGCTCACCGTCGCAGTTTGGACAGTGAAGCGCGCGAGTACAGTTGTCAGAAGCGTGTTCATAGTAGTGCTGATTGAGAATGTGAGCCGGCCTCAGCAGTTTTGAGAGCCATGGCCGAACCTTTGGCATTTGAAACATCTACGCGGCTTTCGGATATACGCCCTTATTCGGATTTTATCGTATACTATTTCGAGGGTCTCTGGGAGAGCACTGCAGCGAAATGTAAGCATTAAATGCTTCGTATGAATTTTAATGTTGTCATGTTTAATCTTTATTAGTTGCACTTGTGTCAGGTTTTGTTCTTTCTAGCCACCTGGGACTTCTTCGGTAAAATTCAAGAGGTCTCTATCAGAAATCACTCTTTTGGAAGTGTTCATCGATCGGGTGGGGTCACGGAGATTTGTACATCACCGAATGCTACGAGACTGGACAGTTTTCTATGCTGGTGCTGGTTGCGAACCTCAAGGACGAGGTCGCCGGAAGCTTTAATATAATGAAAGCGTCCGGCTTAAGTAGAAGCTCGAATGAGAATGATCGCGCACCCGAATTCATCATTCACAGTGGCGCTATAACGACTCGTTCAAGACGGTGAATAAAGTGTACCACGGGTATTTGATTTGGCTCGTCTTCGCTGGTTTACGACCGCCTTTCCTCTGCTAGAACATTTCGCAAAAACAAAAGTGATCACAGCCTGCACTAGTCTCTGTGTCAGGGTATCTCACGCACGAAAATGGCGCGATACAGGTGAAATGCGAGAGGTGCAAGGGCCAGTACAGAAAACCCATGGCAGCAGCGTGCGTTCTGAGCGCACAACTTCTCACTATATCATCATAAAAAATGACCTCTTTCGACGCAAAGGGAAGCCCGTGTAACGAAGGCGCAAGGTAGAATGGAGAAAACGCGCTGCGATGACTTCTATTCCCCAGTGTATAGAGACGCTGACATCGTATGAAAACGACCTCTCTGAGACGGCATTTCTTTTCTTTTTTTTTCATAAACAGCCACTATTGGCACGTTATACACACTGCTTGAAGCTAGAAAAACCGGCTTTTCCTTTCAGTGAGTTGGCTTCATTATATAATGCCGACACATGCTGTGTTGTCTAAACGAGAGCTCATATTTATCGGATAGTCGAACTCGTGACCAATATCAAAGACGTCGGTTGGAAAGTACATCCTCACTGAGCTGTTAACTCGATGCAGCCAGTTCTGTCGCGAAAGATGGAAGTCCGTCGTCACCTATTCAGAGCTTCCCAAAAGAAATGGAACCTGTTTCACAAGCACGAGCGGACGCTGGAAATGTTTGGCCGCAAAAGAGGCCGCCGCCATGCTCGCCTGGGGGAAGTCGCGATTCATTCAGCCCGTAGACCCGAGCGGGAGCTTGAGCGGAATGAATCAAAGAGATCGCGGCTCGGCGAGGACGCTTCCAATCATATTTCATGCTGATTCCTTTCTCCCAAGGTTGAGACTCGTCTTTTTATCGCGTTCCGTTCATATGGTTCATGAATAAGTCCCTGTACTTTCTGAATATTCGCATTTATATGGGGCAAAATATGGAGGCCTGTGTTTTGCGAGAAAACTGCGATGCCCTTTTATATTTTCGGCTGTTGGGCACAAACGCCGTGCCCTGAACTCTCAATTTCAACCCGTAATCTATTCTTTCACAGTTGAAAAGCGCGGCTTCATACGAGACCGCTGCAGAGTAATGTGTAACATGTCACGTCAAAAAGTTGGCAAGAAGTTTTCGATGAAGGAACAGATCACCTGAAAAAAAAAATCTTGCCTGGAGTCACGATCTTATGCTAAATCACAAGCTTTTCATGGCTCCACTGCTAAAGCAGGCCTTTAGAGCTCCTCCTAATGTTTAATGTTTTCTGTGCTCTCGCAAACGATTAAGCCTACTTAATTAAAGAATGTGCACAGTGAGTTTCGCTGCATAATTATTGACAAAATGCTCAGCGCGAAAACATTCGCTAACCAGAATAAAAAAACAAGGTTATTTATTTCAATTTTATATTTGCATGCCAAGGCAACAGTACCATAATCGTTTGGAAGGTAAAGTGTGCGACTCTCAATAAGAAAATATTGGGTGTGAAGGTAATGACTTCGTGAGACGAACGAAGTCAACGTATGGCCTACGACCGCGTAAAATGCGCATGATATAACGCAACGCACATAGGCTTGAACTGTAGGCCTGATTTTGGCAGCCATTTTAAAAGCAACTTCTTTAAAAACAAACAGGTGTGGTTAAAGAAAATCGAAAGAGTGTTCATATATAGACTGGGCATTTTAGCAGCTTTCTGCGTCAGAAACACTGAACACGCTATTCAATTCAGCATCTATTCAGTGATTCCTTTTGTATCTAGGCAAGCAGCGTGATCAGTGATGAACATTTATATTTTTCTCAGCCAGAAAAGCAAGTGAGCGACGCGAATGTAATCATGCTGACTCAACTGAATTACCTGCGTGGTGGGAGTTCATACGCTGTTCCGGAGAATGACATTTGGAAACGTTTAGGATCCGGTTCCCGCGATATCGGCTGACAGTGCGCGCTATGCGCTTCAATTTCCGCCGTGGGGACGATATGCACCCTGCAGGTGTGATAATACGTAAGAGTTTGACAGAACTCGCAGTCCATGTGGAACCAAGGTAGATAAGTAAACCATCAATGAAGCTCAACCATTCAATAGTATGCGGTCGAGTTTCAGAAGCTAGTTCGATTTTCGTGATTCTACAATTTTCCAGCTGCAGCTTTCCCGGCGAGACCTTCACGGCGATCGTGGTGTGGCATGTGCTGGGATTCATTCGCAACGACGAAATTTCCGTCCTGCACCGAATTTACAGAAAGGGGCAACCTCCGATGCCCGAGCCTCCATAGAGTCACTATAAGTGAGAGAGAGAGAGAGAGAGAGAGAGAGAGAGAGATAGTTGGATGCTATAGGCAAGGAGCTTAGCCGTAAGGCAAACAACCAGTTTGCTACCCTGCACTGGGGAAAGGGTAAGGGGAGACAGATTGCCCTAACCGATATGACCACAGTAACAAGGTGATCATAGCTGCAGCATTGGCAACGAGCCGTAGCAACAAGCTATACTGCGACAAGTTTTAATGAAACGTAAAGCCCGGTAGCAGTTACGGCTTTCATGAGTGGCCCCAAAGTTTCTTCGGTGGTCCGGTGCAATTTAAAGCGAAATTCCCTTTGCCTACTTTCCGGCGATTTAGCGCATCGCGGTCTACATCCACGAGTAGAAGCTCAATAAAAAAAAACATTGTATGCGTGATTGTAGGTTTCCAACCTTGTTCTCCCGGCACCGCAGCACTATGCTCTACTTATTAGGCTAGGGACGTGTGCCTAGATAGACTACCATTACTAGCTTTCCTCGTGCAAGGCAGCGCACTTTGAGACGCTTGGCGCGTCAGGAAAGCCGCACAGCAACAAATTATTCATAAATAAGGGAGAGCGCGCTGTTTTAGCTGACAATACAGACATAAGTTTTATGCCTGAAAAAGAAGCCTATGCAGCCGCGCCGTTATTTATTCGAAGCCAGATATGCCAAATGATAATTTCGCACTATCAGCGGGACAAAAGTGGCTGTGGCTTAGAGGGCGTGCTTAATAAATTTCAAATACATTCTGGCATTTTACGCGTCAACACCGCAATCTGATTATAAGGCACGCTGTAGTGGGGGAGTGCCGATTAATGTTGACCAGCTGGGGTTCTTGAAAGTGAAGCCAGACACTGTTTTTAAGTGAGGCTCTCTTTGCGGCATCTGTAGGTTTAGACGCTGTTGTCTGTGGTGGGCCCTGTGGCGCCTTTCTGTAACGTCCAGTCCGACGTGTCTTGTGTTTCAACACGTTTTATTTCAAAATAAAATTTCCCCCTGATCTTCAAGTTCCACGACGGTGGCTGAGACGGTTGCGGGAAGCGTTTGTCGCTGAAACCTACGGTTTTTCCTTTATGGGGATGCACGTTTAGTCTGGCGCGCCCTCCCACCGAAACTTCGTCTACACTCATTCCCACAGCATGTGAGGTCCGCATAGTTCATGAACTGCGCGAGTACAGCGCCGTATTCACAAAGATTTTCTTTCCTAGGTGTTCTTTGCCTTTGGCTGGCCACCTTCGCTAGTACAATGTTAAGCATCAGGATTGTTTGAAGTTTGCTATTACGAAAGAATCCTAACGCAATAACTTTTTTGAATACATGCCGGAATTTAAGAAAGTTTGTCAAAAGTATTGTCACGAAATTTCTCACTCGGGCCTCAAAATTTAACCATTGGTTTCAATGAAGCTAGAAACAAGGCGTCCCGACACGAACATTTGTTGTGACAGGATAAGCTAGGGTATCCTAGTATTATGGAGTAGTAACCAGGGTTGGTATTTGCAGAAAGCTCCTACGCAACAATGTTTTGCAAGAACAAATTCTAGCCGATCGTACTGCTGGACATATTATTAGAGAGGCCATCCGACCAGTGGCTAAGAATATTTACGAACAAAAGCATTGTGAATTCGAATTCAGCCCCTGACTTCCCACGATAGGTGATGTAGAAAAGAGGTGAGGCGTGCAGACAGGACAAAAGAGTAGAGAAGTGGACAATGCGAACGGCGTTCGTGTTGTCCCTTTCTCTACCCTTGTGTCCTGTCTGCACGCCTCACCACTTTTTTGCATAATGAATCCTTACCAACTAGCTCAGCTTTCTGTCATTCTAAGGTGAAGTAGCCCTATGATGAATTCCTGACACCCGTACTACTGCTTTCCTTTCTTTTTTTTGACATTTACAATTTTTTCAAACTGATAAAGTAAGTACTTAGTATGCTGCGGAGGGTAAAAACTACCGGTGAATCCCACACACAATGAAAAAGGCTGATTGTTGCGGCAGCCGACTAAGTTGGTTAGAACTAAACTATAAAGCACTTATGATTTTCGGTTTTCTGAATGTTATATGCAGGTATAGCTATATATCAATTTCAGTACAAATAATAAATTCCCGCATATAACGGTCTAGTTCTGTATAATGTGCGGAGCACTGTAGAAGTCTCCTCTGAATATTCTAAAGACGACATATCATTTCTTTTTATCGGAGATGAACGCCCACATACTCTATTCCGACGGCATAAGGAATTGATGCAGAAGTGGCACTCATCGTGGGTCTCTATGGAGCCGGGGCAAATAGCTGTCACACAGGGCTGAGAAGCAATGCGGGGCTACTAGAGTTTTTCCAGTTCCACGGTGCTCTACTTGAAGGCGTAGTTCGAGACGACAGAGGTAATTTAATAATTTACTCTGGAAAAGAACGAAGAAAAAGAAGCCAGAAAGAAAAGACTAACGTTGAAGCATATTTTACGACGGTGCCGTATGATAATAACCAAGGCTTAGGAAACACTTAGCTAACAGAGACCCACGCGACTACCGCTTTTAACGTTGAACTTGGATATTCCGCGTTCACCTTGCGCCCGTTGAGCAGTAAACTGCCGCTCGCAATGAACTCAGAATATCAGAGCACAGAACACGGTATGCAACAGTACAGCATATTCTTTCCCTCTTTCAAATGCACTTGAAGGTGTGTGTTTGCAAGCGCAAGGCGCAGCCGAAGTCTCTGTAGTTGTCGCCGCTTGGCGCCGAGCAAGCCGTAAGCTGCGCGGACTGTGGAGAAAAAAAGAAAAAAAGCTTTGCCGTGGTGGTCTGCGAGGTCACCCGGAAGCAGCACATTTTCTGCACTCAAGCGCGGGAGCCATTCTGGCCGCACCACGAAGTGCCGATGGTTCGCAACATGGCTCGCACTTGGCGACGGCGCGTGCGATAAGGGCCACCGGTTGCGGTTTTCAAGCGCGCCGTGGGTAGGCAACAGAGCCCGATTTTCTTTCTCTCTTTTCTGTTTTTGGAGGGGCCTACACTGTAGACGCGCGTGGGTAATTTGGAAGCTAGGGAGCCCTTCTCCTGTGCTATAGCAGCCTGCATGTACATGCGCCTGCTCGGCTTCTTTCTTCTTCCCCGTCCTGAAAGCGCGAGATGGGTAGCAATTACCTGCGCTGCCGTTCTTCGTTCTGTGCCTTCTGAGCGCAGGTAACGGCGCCGGCTACCGGTTCTTAGCACTGCATAAATTCTTGCGAACGCCGTCACGACTGGCCCATTTGCCGCCGCGCCCTGGCGTCCACCCGCGGACGCTCTCGCATTGCATCGCCGCAAGGTGCGAACACTGTCTGATATATATCGTGCCACCATTCGTTTTACTGGCGGCGTATCAAGTAGCAAAAGAGGATTACGCAAAAACGTGACCGCCTGACAAGAGCGCGTGCGAGAATATATAGCAATGTCAGGCCACCTATATAGTAAGAATACCATCCTTTCCTTTTTTTTTACTGCAACATCAGTCAAGCACTGGAAACCGTGGGTGCCCCGTGTCCGTTTACCTGTCGTTTGCGCTGCACCGCCATTGTGATGACCGCGTCCTTCTATCGTTTTGTCGTAGTCGTCAGCAAGGCCACCACCTGGTTCTCAGCTTCGCCCTCACCACGACAAAGAAAAATAAAACTTTGCTAACCACCGAATCCATGCCATGCAGATACGTGAAAATGGGAGCGACACGTACTAACCAATCAGCTATCGAGGAAATTTGGGGCTTAGTAATTGGGCGGGATTTTGTGCGTCAGTCGGACCTGAGAGTGGTGGCGTCATTTCACGCCTTTCGGAGGCTACAATAGGTAAAAGTGTAGCATTCATACAAGTACATCGCCCTCGTCTGCAGACGAACAATGCTGTATAAATTGCACAGAAGTAGAGTGGTTTTTCAGAGGATGGCGGTTTCCGCTGTGGGAGAATGCTGCTGTCGAAGTAGATGAGTTATGAGCCGAAGGAATCGGCCTAAGTCTGCTGATTTTTTAATGCGAAGGATTATCTGCCTCATTCTTGGTAGTTCGCGGTAGGTATGTACACGTAAGTAGGTTTGCTGCTGTCTCGCCTCGCTTTAATAAAAATAAAATGATGCGTAATCGATGGCGGAATCGATAGCGGAATCGAACCTTCGCCGTGGAGCACAGTAGCCCGGTGCTCTAACCATTATAGGCCACAATAGGCCACTTTCTGGTCTTCCTTCGTCGTGACACCTCGCGCTTTGAGGCACCGTGCTCCACCCAGCTATCTCCGGGGCCGGCCCGCTAGCACGTCGATACACTGCAACGTCGAGAAGCTGCGTAAACAGGAATTGTGGCCGCACAATAGGCGTACCCTGCGCCGAGCGACAAATCAATAACAGTGATAATCCTGTGAAAAACAGTCACCGTCAAAAAGGAATAATGGACACGTGATAATGTGCTACATTGACATTATCGGGGCGCCATGTTTGGGTGCTTGCACAGGGAGAAGCTGCGTCCGTAGCTTGACGTGAAAACTATCTTCACGTATTGTTGACGTTCTGCCGCGACCATGACACATTGTTTAATGTCTGCGCCATATAGCGTGATACCGCTTTCGTAGGGGGCTTTATCGATAGGCAAACGTAATTTGCAGGAGAAATTACTGCGATCAATCCGCCTCTCTCACGGCGCGACGGCGCATGCGCCCTGCCCCAGCGGATCAGTCGCGAAACGTTTTGGAAGGGACGCGCGCGCGGCCGCGCGGCCAGACATCGGGGTAATGTACCCCGGAAAAAAAAAAAAAAGCGCTTGGAGGCGCGCTGTTGCAAACGCTCGTGCCATGTACCGCGTTGAAACTCTACTGGTAACTGGACGTCGGTGCGGTGCCGAAAACGTGCGTAAGACTGCAACTCCACTTTGAAACAGAAAAGGGCCAGGGCTTGGTCCGAACTGCACCGTGAACCACGTAGTTACCGCCTTGCATTGACGGCTGTCAAATTTATCGATAAACCACTGCGTTGCACTTGGGCGAAACTTCAAAAAGACGTTGCTGACGCAGTCTTCTTGCAGCATCAGCCCACTGTTGCAGGTGGTGGTAGCGCGTGTCTGACTTCATGTACAGTTTTAAGGCGTGGTAACATTGGGTCGATACGAGACCGACAAGACGCCGACGATTGACCGACTATTCAACATTGTGTCACTGAGACCATTTGATCGTAATAGGCCGACAACGACGCAACCGATGGATGCGAGTTGTCATATAGCGCGACGGGCTTTCGTGTCGAAAGCACCGACAAAATCAGCGTGCCGACCGTGATAGCGCTTGATTGAACCCTACGCGATCAGCCGTCGAACCGACAACTCGATAGCTGCAGCTCATTCACTTGCACATATAATTATTCGCGCTCAAAATACGTTGACATGCCTTCGAAGTTGAAATGCACGAGCTTCAGTCCTCTCAAGCCGTGCGCGTGAAGTTTGAGTCAATGTTGATCCTGTTAAGCGAAGTTTGGGTTAGGCCTGACCCCGTCGAGTTCGTGCACCCGCTACCGATGGAGCTCGACTTCAAAAAATAAGCAGTACCTTTCGTAAGGAAACCGCTCTTATAGTTAGGTTGCAGCCCTATAGCGATTTGATATCTACTCTTCATTTCGCACGGCACGTACACTGTAAGCGGCAAGCGGCGACACAGCGCTGTGCCAACATCTTGTACTTTGGTCACCGTTCCCGAACGCTGCCGGTTGCATTCCCGTAAATGGTGGGTCTGTGTGTGTTGTTTTGCTCACATTTCTTCATTCCAAAGAAGCATTGTTTACCTCTGCGTCAAACAGGACAGAAGAGACAGTGCATTCGATACAGCAGCATAAACTCGCTCAGCTGCCAACGGTGTCAGCGATGGCATCCGCCTTTTCGCGAAAGAACTGCACGGCATATAAGTGGACACTTATGCCGAGCACTGTTGTCTCCAATAATACTTCGCAAACTGTAAGTATGGTGAAGTTAAACAAAAGTGATCAAAGTTGCAGTTGTTTAAGGGACTCGGCCGCTCATACTGCCTCGTCTGTATGTTTTGCTACGTTTTGAGATTATTTCACATCTGCGATGCACCTTTTCTACACTAGCCGAAGCTAACAGCGATATGAAGCTGTACATCAAATTCACAGCTCTGGCAAATCCCACGTGTAAGGCTGCGCTCGAAGGCTTCTTGAATATACGATATGTTTAGTGAATGTGTAAAAGGAATACAAAGAGCGATGTGCAATCGCAGACATCAGCTACAATGAACTAAAGGCAGCCGTGTCGGCAGACGGAACTCAGCGTGCCTTTATCGGCCGCGCTGTTACCACAACAGCGCACTCGGGCATGTTCACCCACTATACTCGATGGGTGAACGACACGCTGCCCCGGAGAAACGATTAATAATTATATATAATCGCGATTTACGAACCGCACAACCGACGCACACTCAACATGGGCGCAGGCACACAAATCAACAGGCGAAATCTCCGACACCCTTCCAAAACGTTTCCAGCGGCGTGCGTCAGAGGGCAGCACAGGAACATGAAAGAGGCGGATTGGATAATTACTACGAAATTGATAGCAAAATGAACTGAATAATTATCGCTTTTGGGTCATACACCTACACCGGAAGATAAAGTCTGTTGTTTTCCGGTGCCATTCGATTTTGTAAATCCCGTGGGACGTGTTTTTGGGTAAACGTATCTCTTACTAAAATACAGATTCCATCATCTTCCGTTCAACAATCGCGCGTCGCGCGCCTTGTACAGGACCTTTCAGTTAAGTCGCGCTAACCTTAAAAAAATGACCGTGTAAGTTGCGAAAATGCTACCAACGGAGTATTGTTAGATGTCTTGTTGAGCAATTGAAAGTATTTTTTACCATGAGCGTAACTAATTAACTATATTTATTTAGGCAACGTTTAAAGCATTCAACTAAACGCAAAAGCTTCAGCGTATAAATTGTAGAGGCTATGTGCAAACATATTTTTTTCCCTGATGATATCTACTATTGCTTCAACTTTACCAGGCTGTTAAGAAAGCGCGTGGGGTTTGACCAAGTACCGCGTGGCTACGCACTTAAACGAAGCAACGTTAGTGTCCCCAAATGTGCTACGAACGATGCTGCGCGCGGACTAGAAAGCACGAACAGGCCCCGAGCAGCTGAAATGGGTCGAATACAATGGTCTTGGCTTTCACTTTTGCCGAGATGTCTTGCCAGTTGAAGCGATGGGATATGCGATAAATATCTCATGAAGGTTCTTGAAGATTTGTTGAGGCTCGCCCACACAGCCAACCCGACACCGATTTCGGTCTGCCGATTCTCGGCGACAGCGTTTTTTTTTCCTTCACGTCGGTGCCTCTGTCACTGTACCGACAGTACCGACGTCGAACAATCTGCCGACGACCGAAATCGGCGTCGGCTCGGCCTAATGTGGGTGAGCCTTTAGTGTTTTCGCTGTTGACAGACGCGCGCCTTTATCAATGTTTGCTGAGCCCGATGCGACCAGCCAAGTTCCGTCCATGGCCATGTGGGTTGTGAGGAGCGCATGCGCAGCTGCGTTCTAGCACGTCGGTGCCCAAAGAGATCAGTTGCTGGAGGCATGTGTTTCAAAATGAGCGGTGAATTTGCTGATGCGAAATCGATGCGTGCGCTGCTGTGAACTGCGCCCACCACTCGCTAGGCTGTGTGACACAGCGCTGCAGTCGGCGCGCGAATCTTGAGTGCTGGTTGCCCATTCATGCCTTCGGCCTGCGTGCAGCGTCGATCCTTCGTTGGTAGTATGTTTGGCGCCTGTGGTAGAAAGGATGTTCCGCATCCGCCGCCAAGGTTTGTGAGTGGTGGCGCTGGCTAACACTCCCATGCTTAGTTCAAGTAGTAAAACATAAATACCCGACAAAGTGGAAGGGAAAACAGCACCGCGCTAGCACAATTGGTAAGCACAATCGCAAGCGTAATGCGAAGATGTGGCTTCGTATCAAACCTGTGGCCAGCTATTCTTTCACCCCTTTTCATTTAATTTGTTTATCATTTCTTTAATTCAAAATAGTAAGTACAAGTAATATCCCCTATCTTGTCCTTCGTGTCTTTGCTTGTTGGCTTCTAAGATATGACTAATAAAAATCGGGCCCCTGGGTTCCCCTTCTTCTCTTTCAATTTTTATCGTAGTTACACGAGCGAGTATCTTGATGCACAGTGGCGCTAGAGAATTTTTCGAATGCATTGCAAGAAGGCCTGGAAAATGACATATGCTACATGACTGGATTCTCAGAATGCAGTTACTGATATCGTTATTATTGACTTGGTGTTTATCTTCAATGGGATCATTCTGAATCATCGTGCAGGTTACGGTCTGCTGGTCAATAATATACTGATGATAAGACGAGGATGTGCCACCAATACTTCTGCAAAAGAAAAAGATGTTAAAGTAAATAAAAACAGAAACACCATTCATGTAACATTATATTACATTTTGCTCACAAAGCTCTTTATTGCAAGTTTAAACTAAAGCGGTATGCCAACCCGACTCCTGGAGAAACGAAAGGCACCAGAAACAATAAACTAAATACATTTGCGAAAATGACTTTATCGAGTATTCATTCTTCCCGCCAATAATTACAGAGTTGATTTAATTGCCCCAAACTTTACTATCAAGTATCACTGCGTGATCTGTTACTGTTGCACCACGTATTGAATGTACATTTAGTAGACCCTGTCCTGCTTGGACGCATTGTCCCCCAGTATTCTAAAAAGTAAAATAATAAAATTGACTATCACTTTAGCATACGCAAAAGGGGCTGAAGGCGAAAGCCTGCGCGCTCAAGAGACATTCATTAAATCACTTGAAATTCTCATTCGAATGCATTGTTACTTCGTGTCACTTGTTTTCTCCCACCAAAGATCGTGCGTCCGAATGCCTTATTTGACGCTACCTTAATTACCTGTATGGGAAAGGCCTTTGCCCTACAGTGGGCGTAACCAGGCTGATGATGATGATGATGAATTACCTGTGTCCTAATTAACATCGGCTTAATTAACACCAAAGGTCGGGAGTTCGGTTCCCATCAGAGGGTTTGGGTTCGAGTGCCTTAATAAAGTCTTTATTAATTAACAGTGTCTTAATTAACTTCGCCTTAACCTCAAACGTCGTGGGTTCGACTTCCACATAAGCTGGAGGGTTCGACTCCTACCGAAGGTCGTGGGTTAGATTGACTGAATTAACTCTATCTTCGCCTTTCTTTCTTTTCTTTTCTTTTTTTTTGCATGATGAGTGGCATCGGAGCCAGCTGTGGAAAAAGACGACGACGAACGCGCGAGCAGTGGCACGAGCGCGAGTCTGCGTGAGGCGAGCTCGCATGACTTCGTGTACCGCACTCCGCGTTTTCCAGACCATCTGGGGTATGAACCACTTTAAGATTTCGCCTTATTAAACACTGTTGTTTTCAGAAATTCAAGGTCGTTCCGCCCTGCAAAGGTGGATGACCAGCGGAGCTGTAAACATTGCGACAAGAAAGCTTGTACAGGCTTTATTGCATCGCTCATTGCCACTTAGTAACGACGGTCACAATGGCTTTACGGTCGCTATGATATACACTGATCTGCATACTAGCAACCGCAATCGCATTCTTTGATATTGTCAAATCGATGCACGTACGCCGCTGGGTGGTCGGTTGGGCCGTATCGGTGTGGCATCGCAAGCGAAAGGTCTCCAACACGAAACGAGCAAACAACTCCCTTTTCGGTCCCGACACATCCACATTGAAATAACTGACAACGACCAGAGGGGTAGTGTCACCGCAACTATAGCCCACGCAAAGTGAGTAGCCACGAACCTTTCCACCTCGCATTTCGACATCAAAGACACTTTTGCGTTTCTTCGACGCATTCTCCAATTCGCGACACGCGCCGTCCCGTCAGCCCTGCCGCTTACGGTCGGTCTCTCGGGTGCAATGTTCGGTGGTGCTCGCCGTGCGCTGCCGTCGTACTCTCATCGAAGTTCGTTCCGTAGCGGTTCGCAAGCGAGCTGCTCTTTGGGAGTCCTAACCACGCGCGGCCTTCCCACGCAACCCATACTCAACACTACCGAACAAGCTTTCTCCGAGGAAGCCGATGAGAGTTTTCGACATGCAGGTCTGTATGCTCTATGCGTGATTCCAAAGAATGTAAGCACTGTGCGCACACTTTGATGAGTGCTCGTAGCCTCTGTCTTACGGGGCTATGAGCCATTGCATTTTTTTGTTTCCTTACGGTGGTATGAGCCATTCGTTACGCGAGTATGCGCCATTGATGTTGACAGTTTTTGTGTGCGGACACAAAAATTCTACGTTGCCCTTGCTATGTACAGCTCCGCTGTAAAAATAAAGACACATAGAGATTGCTGCAGGGACCGCGTTTTGCTCTCAGAAGTAATAGCGAGCAGATGTGTGAGAAACGTCTCGCTATATTTAACCGGTGGAACTACGTCTTTAGTGTTTTCGCGGTAAGAACGCTATATATGTACCGTGATGAGAAAGTTTGAAGTTTTATTCCCAGATAGCGATCTATTCGACGAAAAGTTATTCAGTGGACAGTAATACTCATTAAGGGCCACTTCAACTCGATTAACATCGTCGCAAGCATTTCTGACGCGTAAGCACGCTACAGTAACTTTCTTCTTCCAGCGTGTGTACGATCTCCTTCAGGGTCCAGTTATATGTCCTTACAATAAATTACCCACGGGAAAGAGAAATGTAATCTACACCTTACATACTCTATTAAACACTATTATTCTGTATTAGCAAATAATGTCTTATACGCTACTAATATCCTATTAATATCCTATTAATCAACACTACAAAACGAACACAGGCCGCGTGCGTTTGCACACACACACAAACATTTTTCTGCGCAAATAAAGCAACACGTGCCCACGTTGCGATCACAGTTTGTTCATGAATTTTAAATCACTGCTACACACAGAGGAAATCAAAGAGCCAACTCGAACTGGCGAACATTGATATGATAGAGCGCGCAGTGGGGACATTAAAGCGTTCTTAAAAAATGTCAGATGTTAACTACAACGAGCACAGATAATTAATAAAATGTCCTTAACTTATAGCGAGTGGTTCTGTACAGCACGAAAGTCTGAGATCCGTAAACAACCGCTACAGGCGATGGATTTGAAGTACCGCGCGGCTTAAACTCTGCGCACACATCTAATTGAATCCCTGTATGTTGTCATGGAGGTGTTTATAAGTACAACTCAGGGTTGCGAGTAACTAATTAAGAGGGAAATTGACCGCGTGGAACGCGAAGAGGATACCTAGTAGTTGGCAGTGCGTGGAGGAAACGTGACACGAGCAGAAGAGAATGGAACGGCACATTGTCTTCGATCAATGGCTCAGCGTGGTGGTCACGGTGATGTGTGATGTGAGTGGCTGATATATTAAAGTACAGCGCACGTGGGTGTGGAGCAGTGGTGGGATATATGACATCATCAGAAACTTGTAGCGCTGAGGACGCCTCAAAGAAGCGGGTGGTCAGAGAGCCACAATGGCGGCAAGCAGAGAAATGGGAAACTAGAACACTGATGCACAATACTGGCCCGCGATAGGTATAGAATATGCGCAACATGTTCGCTGAAGTAAATAGCAATCTGTAAGCACTTGGGATTTGTCAGGGTGTTTGTGAAGGTTAAGCTTGCTGGCCGAGTATTTGACGTACGTCTTTTAATATAGGTCTTTCTGGGTTTCTTTGAAAGTCCGCAACTGCTTGTGCGAGCGCACAAACACGAACACACGCGCGCACACACAGCGAAACAGCGTAAACGCGGGTATGCGCAGAAAAGCTTTCGACAAATATGTGTTATAGCTACGCGCACGATAGCCAATATGTTTTGCTGAAGCAGAGATCTAGGCCGGTGTAGTGTGTGCATTCTTTTCATTAACATATATTCCTTTATCATCCACCGTTCATGACCTGCCGACATTGTTTATAAGGAAGTCGGAGTGCAGCTCGGATCACTGACGACCAAGAGAAGGCGTAACATTGGAATAAAAGTAAATCATGGGGTTACACAAAAAGACATACAAATTGTCGACACAGAGATGAAATGCCACTTTCCGTAAAGAAAGTTAATTAAGCTTTCAGAGCTGACGTTCAGAGTAACGTTTTTATACACTAAAAGGACGATATCTGGGCCCTAAGCTCCCTTCACATAGATTCTATAGGCAATATCTGCAAGCATTCGCGCTAAGCCGTCAGTTCCTGCGAATTAAATATGTCGTTCCACTCACCGATATGAAACGTGGCTTTCAATTAAGTAAGACGCAGTGTATGTCGGAAACAACAGTAAATGTCGGTAAGCACTATATCGGATGAGGTCTGTGCATGTGGTTTATAATTTTGCAACTTCGACGGATAAGTGGCATATCCGGAAGGTCATAAAGTGCGGCTACGTGAGCAGATACGAGGCCAAGTTTACTTTTGCCGGTTACTTCTCCCAGTGTTTTTCTTATTTTGTGTGGCACAGAGGGACACTATAGTCGGATACGTAACCGTGAAACATCGAATACTTTCCGCCAGTAGATTCGAGAAGCGCAAACGCCAGTGCGAACCTGTTTCGCGATTGCCACTCCCCAGCCGGCCTGCAAAAGCGTCTGCCGCTCTCATGCGCGCACATACATTATACGCTTAAGTGCTTTGATTTGGCGCGGGCAAAAACAAAACAAAAAACATACAAAGAGAGCCCCGTTGGACGATTACATATTAGAATGCCACTGTGCGTGCTTAGTGGTGTATCTGATGAGCTCTTAAAGGCAAGCTGCCGAATAATTGATTTCGTGCACGTCATTCATCATCGGCAACGTGGTGGGGCGAGGTGAATCTGATCTGCAAACAGAAATAAATCATCGTTCTACCCGACTCAGATCACGTGCGTACCTGCTGAATATCTGCCGGAATGCGACCCGTCGCGCCGTTTTTTCTCCATTCGATGCAGCTGTGCGGGAGACTAAGTACACCAAATTCACTGCTTTGTCATTAGGCAGTAAACGGCATTAGCATGCGCTCTCTTTCTCTTCTCTCCGACTCTGCTCTGTTATTGGCATCAGTTGAGGAGCGCATCTCCGAAAATGTTGATATTAAAGTGCGAGCACCTCGCAACTGTTCATCTGCCTATAGAAACCGAGCATGCGGCAACGATTGCTCACATGAAAGCCCCGCGGCACTTTCTTAATGGGATAAATAACCCGTGCGCTGGACAGATTTTATTGTGATACACCTGAGGCAAATATTGCCCAATAGGTGCTGTAGCTGTACCAATCGATATGAATATCCCCTTGGCATTACCATATGTTCCCTACCGAAATCTTCGAGCATTAGTGCCCAAGAATCTGTGGGTGCACTGGCAGAACGAATGAAATCGCTTAGTTAATAACAAGCTCCACGCTAAGCAATCCCGAATTACCTCTGGATAGGCTTTGTTCCACCAGAGACATGAGGAAGTGATCTGCAGCCGCTTACGAATAGGACAAACTTATGGTGCGTCCATATGAGCAAGAAATGCAAATAGAGCAGGAAAGGACTCAACACTTTAGTTCCCTCCATAAGTCACACACACTATTGCATCCATCCAAATTATTATCTCATGAATCACTGACTCCTTTTAAACACGTTTAGTATGGCCCCATAAATCAGGCAATGACTGTAGTCGATCAATATATTTATTTCACTTGGTACTGGGCTTGGTACCAGTACCAATGGTACTTGGTACCATTGGTACCAGTACCAGTACGAATGGTACTTGGTACCATTCGAACTGTGAGACCACCAGGACTCTGTAGATACCAAGTTATCAGGTGGGACATTTATTTTTCCGGGACCGCGACCACTTTTGTGTTACGATCACGCCGTCGCCGCGCTAAGGCTAAGCGCGTGCGCCAGGTGCTCGGCCTACATAGGCTACCTGGCACGTTCCCGCGCGTGTCCGTGCGAGCTCTGCTACGACGCGCAAGCCCCTGGCCAAATCTGCGAAGCATGGAAGTCCAAGTATGTGGCAAAGATATTTCCCCAGAAGAGTTAACCACCGAGATGGGCTGGTGTACGGCCCGTTCCCGTCGGTGTACCGCCCGTCGCCCAGACGAGCAGCGGTGCCGAAAACTATCCCAAGAACAACAACCTAGGACGCAAGACTCTCGCTCTCGCTATAGACCCAGGCAGCAAGTTAAAACTCAGGTTCTCAAGGCCGGGCGCATGCTCCCACTACCAGCTAATGAGATCAAGATCATCGTCAGACCCAAAGGAGCACTCAATATTTCCAAGGTCGGCAGCCCTACAGTGACTGCAGCTATTCTTCAAGCAGCGCAACTTAGCTCAGAAGACAGTCAACACGACACAATATGCTCGAACAACCAGCAAAACATCATGGTGATCAGCACGCCCAGCCCGCAAAATGCGGACCGGTACGCAAGAATCAAGTCCATCCAAGTCAACGGGGTAACCCACGAGGTCAGCGCGTACGAAGCCGCCCCAGATAATACCACCAAAGGGGTCATCAAAGGCATCCCTCTCACCGATGACGCCAGACAAGTCGATGCTAACATCATAAATGATCGCAATCCTCTAGCCCTGGCCGCAAAGCGAATCGGTTCCACCACGACCATCGTCATTGCCTTCGACGGACCTGACGTACCATACATGGTTCGGTATGGCGCAACACTAATCCCATGCTCCCTGTACCGCAAGCAGATCGATATCTGTTACCACTGCGGCCGTCTCGGGCACCGCATGGACGTTTGCCCGTTCCCTAATAACAAGATCTGCCGGGGCTGCGGAGCTCGCAACCCAGATCAAGAGCATCAGTGTACACCCAAGTGCATGTTGTGTGGTGGACCCCACCCCACAGCGGACAAATCTTGTACTGCCAGATACAAAACGCCGTATGTTATACGAAGACGCCTCGGAGAACGCCGAGTAGCACAGAATTCAGCCCTTCAATCAGAAGATTTCCCGTCCATGGAGACCAAGCACCGGTCCCGGTCCCGCTCCCTCTCCAGACCGAGGTCGCATCGAGGTCGGTCCAGATCAAGATCCACATCGACTCCAGGAGCCAGACATACCCCAGAAAAGGTGAGCTTCGCAGAGGCCCTGACGGGCGTCTCGCGAGAGGGTCACGTAAAATCCTCCCCGCTGCCTAAACCCAACACAGACAACACCGACATCGAACACCTTAAGAAAGAAAACGCAGTTATGCGTGATTTAATCCAAAAGCTTACCCAGGAGGTTCACAGCCTCAAACAACCCAAAACCCAACCTACACCTAACACCCCAGAACCCGCTAACAACAGCCAAACTGAAGAACTCTCAAGACCAGCCCCCAAAAAGCGTGCCCTCCAAGAAGGAGCTCAGGGCCAAGTACGCTCCGAGGTCAAGGATATGCTCGTAACACTCCAAAGCACGGTGGAAGCTTTACAGAATTCTCTAATCGCCCTTATGCACAGAGTCACCGCCATGGAAGCTAATCTTCAAACCCTTTTCACACAAACCGCTTCCACCGCTCAAACCGTAGCCATGGACACCACAGGAGCCGTCGCCGCCACCCTGCCACCTGTGGCATCCCCTATCCTTCATCATGGCCCACACTAAAACTGACACAACATTGTGACAGTGGAACTGCCGAGGCTACCTCCATAAACAGCCCGTTCTCCGTCAACACCTCCGTACTACTTCATGTCAACCCGACGTAATCTTGCTCCAGGAAACGCACAATACTCCGGTCAGCCTTCCAGGATATCACTCTTTCACTGCGAACAACGCTCCACACGGAGTCTCCACACTCGTTCGAAAAAGAATTACGGCAATCGAACACAATCTCAACGATCGGCGCACCGAACACCTCTTCATTGAGCTCATCCCGAACAGAAAACGAAAGGAAGGAATATTTATCCTCAACATCTACAATACTCCATCTCAACGCCATAGCCGATTTCTAACCCTCTTCAAAAAGGCCCTTAATATCGCAGGCAGCAGCCCCCTTATCATCGGAGGTGACTTCAATCTCCCGCACACAGGATGGGGTTACAGACACAGCTCTGCTGCAGGTCGTAACTTATGGCAAGACTCCCATGATCTCGGGCTTACACTCATTACTGACCCAGCCTTCCCCACTCGCCTCGGCACTTCTACTGAACGAGACACGACGCCAGACCTCACGTTCACCAAAAACGCAGACAACGCCCATTGGCGCAACACCCAACACGACCTCGGGAGTGATCACTGCATCATCGAAATTACTCTCCCACACCTAACAGCCGTTATGGGAAGAACGAGGGACTTTACTTGGACGGACTGGGATGCGTTCCGTAAACGCCGTGTAACAGCAACGACGGACACTCCCATTACCGACATAGAATCATGGTCATGCGATCTACTGTCTGATACTAAATCGGCCACCCGCATTATCACAACAGACGCCCCGACTGAGCGCATGGACAGTAGACTCGCCCACCTTATCGAGGCCAAATCATCCATCCTCTCTAGATGGAAGGGACAACGGCTCAATAGAAGACTCAGACGGAAGGTCGCACTTCTCAACAAGGAAATTGAAGCACACTGCCGAGTTCTAAGTCGACAGCAATGGACAGAGCTATGTCACTCTCTAGACGGGCAACTCCACCAACCCCGCTCGTGGAAAATCCTCAGACATTTGATTGACAGCACCACCACCCGCTCATATCAACAAGATCGCCTCGCCAAGCTTTTATTCACAGAGAGCAAGACGCATGGCCAGGACCACGTTAAGAATAGCTTATGTCAAAAGTACATCCCATCTGGGCCCACTCAACCTCACGGTCCATACACAGGGACCTCCAACCCTGCCCTTGATGAAGATTTCAGCTTGGCAGAGATTCATGCTGCCCTACATAAGCTGAACAGCCGTTCGGCGCCAGGCCCAGATGGTGTTACGAATAAAATACTAAGAAATCTAGATGACCCCTCGGTGCAACAACTCACCGAATACATCAACACCTGCTGGCGCCAGGGATCCATTCCCCCGACATGGAAAACAGCCAAAGTAATTCTCATCCCCAAACCCGGTAAGCCATCTGGCCTCGCCAATCTCCGGCCCATATCACTAACTTCATGTGTAGGCAAGGTCATGGAGCACGCACTCCTAACCCGTGTAAACACTCACCTCGAAGACACATGTGCTTATCCCCACTCGATAATTGGCTTTCGACAGCATCTTTCCACCCAAGACGCTATGCTCCAACTTCAGCATCAGATCCTAGATGGCAAATCCCGTCACACGAAGGCGATCTTGGGCCTCGACCTCGAGCGCGCCTTCGATAATATAAGGCACTCCACCATCCTTCAGCGCATCTCCTTGCTCAACCTTGGAGAACGCACTTACAACTACGTAAGTGACTTTCTATCCAATCGGAAGGCCTTCCTGTCGTTCGGAGACATTCGATCGGAGGAACTCTCCCTCGGCAGCACGGGCACACCACAAGGCTCTGTCATTTCCCCAATACTGTTTAATCTGGTTATGATTGGATTAGCCCAAGAACTACAAAAACTCGACGGCATTGAACACACCATATACGCCGATGACATTACAATCTGGGCTGCAAAGGGCAGTGACGGCCAAATCGAAACTGCCCTACAAGACGCCATTGACGTCGTAGAAAATTATCTTGAAGGTACGGGACTCCGCTGTTCCCCTGAAAAGTCGGAGCTTCTCCTATACCGCCCCACAATCCGTGGACGCCCCCCGCGGGGCTCCACAACTAAACGCCAATACGAGGAAATAGAGCTCAACCTGAGCGATGGCAGACCTATACCCGTGGTCCCTTGCATCCGCGTTCTTGGTATGACCATGGAAGCCAACGGAGCTAACTCTACGGCTATCTCAAAGATACTTCGACAGACCGCCAATACATCCAGACTGCTCAAACGAGTGACCAACCGGCGAGGGGGTATGAAGGAAGACAGCCTCATCCGCCTTGTCCAATCTTTTATCGTCTGTCAGATTACTTATGTTGCGCCCTTTCTCAACTGGTACAAAGCTGAGAAGTCTAAACTGGACATTATCATTAGAGGAGCCTATAAGCAGGCCTTAGGACTACCCAACCACACCAGCACGGAACTTCTACTACAATTAGGTATCCACAACACGCTAGACGAGTTAATCGAGGCCCAACGTCGATCTCAACTAGAGAGGCTTACTCTCACGGAAACGGGCCGCAGCATTCTAAACAAGCTTAATATAACCTACCACCGTCAACATGGAGATAAACACCCAATACCACGCGACATTCAGCAATGGATACACGCCGACCCTATTCCGAGAAACATGCACCCAGACTACAACAAAGAACGCAGGAAGGCACGAGCTACTTCCCTCATCAAAGCTTACGCCAACACCGCGGGCGTCACCTTCGTCGACGCAGCTGAGTACCAAGATGGACGGCGCTTTGCGGCGGTTACCACAGCAGGCGGCTTGCTCCGACATGCTGCCAGCATCATTACCAAAAATGCCGAGACGGCCGAGGAAGTGGCCATCGCCCTGGCCACTCTTGACCCAGCCTGTCACACCATAGTGAGCGATTCTCGCGCAGCAGTCAACAACTACATCAAAGGTCGCATTTCTCATCAATCACTCCGCATCTTACGACAAGCCCCGCATTCGTCTGAAAATCAGATCACCCTCGTCTGGATCCCAGCACACGCCGGCGTTGTCCACCCGCACCTCACCAACCTCAACGAGGTTACACACTCCGTAGCACGAGGACTAGTCAACCGTGCCGGAGACGGTGCAGGTGCACCCACAGGACGCGACCGCCTTACAAGATACAACGACCTTGTAAAGTCATTTTACCTCTCAAGAAGAACCTTCCCCACCCCTCACTGCAAGTTAAACAGGGCACAGGCAACCACCCTTCGCCTGTTACAGACGAATACATACCCCTCCCTCACACGCTATCACACTATATACCCCGACATCTACCCGAGCCAGACGTGCAAGGTCTGTAAAACTGAATCGGCAACACTCCCCCACATGCTGTGGGAGTGCAAACACCAATACCAAGACCTTAATCCCGTGACCCTCTCGTCGAGATGGCACGCCGCCCTGCGCAGCTCCCACCTCGACGACCAACTCTGGGCGACCCAGCAGGCCTACGAAGCGGCGAAGAGGCAAGACCTCGACGTCCCATCGTGGGAGGCCTAGGCCCAGCCGACAAAACTGCTGGTGCTTATTAAAGTTCACTCTCTCTCTCTCTCTTGGTACTGGGCCTCGCCACCCTTGCCGATACAAGCGCTAATGGGTGCTCCTTGGTTAGCACCACTTTAGGAGCTTTAACCATCAGACATACACACCTCACTTCAAGTACTGATTTTATAAAATTCTATAGCACTCTATTGTCCTTTTAATGTGAGACTGTACACCAGCGATATGGTTTAATGCATCAGGTGTGTCAAAGTGCAATAAAGTGTGTTTGTGACCTATATAAACACACACACACGCATATATATATATATATATATATATATATATATATATATATATAATCAGGATATATGATATATATAATTATAATTAGGATCGCGTCCCTTTTCCTGCGGCCCAGACTGCGTGCCAAGGGTTGACGGAAAACAGACTCAGACGTACGTTACGAGTGGCATGAGGTTGTAAAAAAGAAAAGAAAAGAAAAACACGGAAGATTTACGCCCATTTAGACAGGTCAGAAAAAGAAAGAAACAAGAAATAAGCAGAATACCAGCCTGCTGAGTTGGCAACAAGGCAGAAGTCACGGCTTTCGGTGGGCTGAAAGTGATGAAAGGAAAGGGGCACGGTGGCGAAGGGAAAATTTTGGAGCTGTATGACTCAGTGCATAAAGGAGTGTTTTGGAAACCTACCACATATCGAGAAGACAAGCAGATCGGGACATATTACTGTGTGGTCGACATCTTGAAGCTCACTTGCACAGTGTTCGTTCTGACGAGCAGAAAAACGATCTAGGAAAAGTTACCGCGGAAATACGATGTTTTTCCTCTCCTTTGCAAAAAAAATACAGGCGCAGAAGTAATAAATTATCGAGACCAAAGCAAACAAACCACGCACCGCAGACCAGCCGCCTGTCATAATTAACCGTGGATATAGACGTTTTACAATATAAACGAAGTACGTAAAAAAGATGTCGGAATCATACGAATAAATCCTGTTAGCCAATGCTTTTGAGTCGTTCTGTGTTTTTTTCTTTTCTTTCTTTTCGTTTGTTCTTGCCCTTGCGTGGGATGTCAGCAGAAAAAAAGACAAAAGAATAACAGGCCAATGCATGAAATGCTAACTACTGCGAGAGTTATAAAGCAGCTGATTCGGCTACACATAATGAGCTGTGCCGTAGGGCATAGTGCCTACAAGAGCTGCTTTTTTCACTTATTCTTTTTTTGTTGTTGTTAATCAACGGGCTTCATCTTTTTGACGGGGGAATGAGGTCCTTGCACTGGCAACTAGCGGGCGGGCGCTAATTATGCTAAAGAAATTCTGCACGTGCCAAGCATTTTAATGCCGAATCATCACGAAGCAAACACAAACGCAAGCACTATATACGAAAACTGGGCACTGGTTGAATATTGGCATGTCTTGCCCCCACAAATTGGATTATAGCGGCGAGAGCGGCGCCTGCAGTGGCGGCTCGCTAGATATGCGCGCCCAATCGCGGGAACCCTGCCGATCAATCGAACGCCCGCTGGGAAAACATCGGCGACGACGGCGTGCTCGCTCTCCGCAAATTGAAAAGACACACAGGGAGAGGCGTGCGAGCGTTAATCGGGAGTCGCCATCCATCTTGGAGGCCGAAGTGCGATGAAAAAAAAAAGGAAGAGAAAGGAGAGCCTGTGGATGCGGCGCGCACTCTTGCGCGTCGCCGTATTAGCGCTTTAGTGGTTGTCACGTCGAGCGTGACTCCTCGTGCATCTATACTTGCGTCGGCAGCACGCGCGCTGTACCGGAAGTTTAAGCGCTTATCGCGCCCGCAGTGGTGTTGCATACTTAGCGCCCTAACGGCGCTGGCTGCGGCGGTGCGCACGTAGAATACAGGAGGAGCGAGTCGAGGGAGAGAGAAGGAGTTGGAATGGGCAAACAAAAAGAAAGTAAATGCGGAGAGGGTTGGCTGGTGGCACCCCGCTGCGCGTGCGCGTGCGCAGGGTATGCACTTGGCTACCCTGTACGCGGGTAGGAAAGATGAGTGAAGAAAGAAAGGTACGTGGCGAAGTGTACGGGCCCGTACGAGGCAGCGCACAACAGGCGTCGCCCCGCGCCAAGAGATCGTGTTGAAGGAGCACCCTTTATGCTCTGGCCGTCAGCTGGAATCAGTGCAACAGAACCACTGTTTCCAGAGCATACTTGCGCAGCACGTCAAGAGCGTCAAGGACATTAACGTGCGAGGAAACGCTGGGTGACTTAGAGGAGCTGTTCCTTTAAATGAGCTAAAAGCTGACGAACGTCTACTCAGAACTATTACTCGAACGAAAAAAAAAATTAGATTACGGAGTTTTACGGCCAAAACCACCATCTTATTAGGATCTCATTATGAGGCACGTTAGTTGTGGGAGACTCCGGAATAATTTGGACCACCTCGGGCTCTTTAACGTATACCTAAATCTGAGTATACGGTTTTTTTTCTTTTTCATTTCGCCTCCATCGAAATCCGGCCACCTCGGCTGGTATTCGATCCCGCGACCTCGTGCTTAGCAGTCCTACACCGTAGCCACCTGCTCGTATATAGACTCTCGGTTTGGCCTTTTCTATTAGAAGAGGAGAAAAATAAAACGGAAAAGGAGGAGCAGGAGGGTTGTAGTATACGCGTCGGCAATTAATTGACCAATAAACCATTGCATGCTACCTTAACCGAACTGGAATCAAGCTCCTCAGTTTCCAGTGAAGGGTTCTTATTTAGTGACAAACATAAGAAGCCAACATATGGAATGTAGAACGCCTCTTTCTACAGGCAAGTTCGAAATTTCTTTTGCGATACATTGAGGTAGCGGCGCACATGGGGACGCAAGGGAGCGCGGTAAAGAAGAGAGCCTGTATCAGAGAGACCTATTAGGCGCTCAGCTGAACTGTAAATGCGGATGTTAATGATATGTCTAACAATAATTTATCCTTAGCTAATTCACTCGTATTGCATCAGTTTGGGAGCTAAATGACTACAATGCGTATAATTGAAACTATTGACGCATAATTGTACTTCAAGTTATGCTGCCTAGAAAAATTTTGGTTGACGTCCTTGATTCACTCTTTCTAAAATAGCAATGCGTGACTCCATGTATATCCTCAATTGGCGTGACGCTCCAGGTAAGCCACATTTGTTCTAATTTCTGTGCTGCGAATAAGCTGTATGCCGCCAGTATATAGTGTAGTGCTGTGGGTGGTAGATTTACCTAGTAAATCAGCCCATCGTTTGTCGCTTCTGCACCGACGGACTCGACATGCAGTTTTTACAGAGACCAGCTGGCCCTTCCGCACTTGGCGCCCATCCTGTCTGCTTATGTCCGTGTCTCGATACGCTTCATCCCTGTGCGTCGCCGCACTGAAACACGCAGCGAGGCTCTTGCATTCTTTACGGTAGGCGAGCATGCAGAGCAGCCCTCGCCATACCGTGCCATGGTTCGCGAAGCAGTCGTAAACCAGCAGTGTGGTGCCAATCGTCAGGCGGCACTGGCAGCTGTTTTCCGGTCAACCCCTTCGTTTACATAAACCGACGCGAGCAGGTTGAATCGGATGTCGCGCTCCGTCTCGACAGAGCTACATGAACTCGCTCCCGTCCGGGGCCGAAATCACATTGGCAGCCCGCGTTTAGGCGAAATAAAGCGAGCGACCAGAGCATCCGATTCTTCGTTGCTAGTTGCGAAGGCCCATCTCAACCCATGCCCATGTACACGCACATTACTCATGGATCGGGGAGTAAACCTACGTGCGGTTGGTCCATGGCTCAACGCGACTCGCTACTCGCCCATCCTGGCCAGCTGGACCGTTTACATGACGCGAGAGGTAAATCCCAGTCCAACAAGCCAACTCGACCCGCTTTTGTGGAGTTCGTGTATACGATTGTAGCGGCTAAATGCCGCAGGTGTTCCCAAAGTTTTTTCAACTATGGCGAGGGACAACAATTTCTTGTGGTGAATACTACGACGTGCAAGCGCTCCAAAAGAAGCATACAAAGTGTAATCGCCTTGACGAAAGAAATGTTTGATAAAATAATGGGCTACATAGCGACGACAGACTACAAAGTCCTTAAACACAGTCATGGGCAACCATGCCTGCCTCCCAACCGCTTTGAGATGACTGCTCCTAGAAAGACGCAGGCATTGTTATTGTCATAACTACGAAACAAAAGAAAGGGCTCAGGGGCAATGCTATCAAGCGGCACCACATGAATCAGCTCCGAAACCCATTCACGTCTCAAACCAAGTATATATGCCCTAATAACGTCACGATGCAACAATGTCTTCACTTGCATATTGTAAAAAAAGAAAAAAAAAACATGCATTGAAAATCCATTGAAAGCAATCGTGTTCACCAATTCACGTTGGTTCGAGAAGCGCGCAATGTGCTCGCCGCAACGATCGGCCTGTCGGTGCATCAAAAAGACGGGGGATGGAATATCTCGATTACATATTTTCTATACATTGAGACGCTTCGGCTTGGTGCGGCCCACTTTCGGCGTCACGCGTCCGCGCCGTTCTTCCCTCGCTTCGCCCAACTCTTTTCGGGGCTCCAATCGACGTCGTTCCTTTGATGTCGCCTCACCTAAACCGGTTGTTTTTCCTGCGCGCGCCACCGTTTATTATTCCTTCCCTAATTTCGTCGGCCACGCTCGTAGACGTCGACGTGCGAGACTGAATAGGAAAAAAGCGGCGCCCGCATCTCGCGCCGCAGGTGTGAATGAAGGCTGCTGGCTGCCGCATTTTCGCTGACCGACGGCGGTCGGCGCCCGCGAGGACCCACGAAGTGTCCGAGACGAGAGGCGCCTTTGCGACCGACTGGGATTTTCGCCGCTGTCGACGGAAACATAAATCACGCCGGCACAGGCCCGCGGAACCGCCGCGAGGAAAAGGAGGCGAGGGAAGGGGGGGGGGGGGGGGGGCGCCAACGACGAACCGTACCCCGCGCTTTCCGTCTTGTTGCGGGCGCTTTATGCGGCGATCGGGTTCATAGCATATTTTAGGGCGCGGAACCAGTAGCCGCACCTTGCCTAATTGCGAGCGCGTCGCGAAACATGTCGCTGAGGGCTACCGGAATTCATGCAGCATGAAGGCAGGGAATTGTGTGCTTTAAACGGTCGCCTAGGATTATTAGCATCTGTCGCCTATCCGTAGCAATTTACATGCTTGAGGAACAAGAGCCCGTATTATCAAGCTTGTTCGTCTGTATAATTACAATCTCTTCAAAAAAAAAACTAGAATGGGGAGATGGGCTGAAAGAGCTAATAGTAATTATACTAGAATAAAAATAAAAGACTAATAAGAAGTTTATTATTATTATTATTATTATTATTATTATTATTATTATTATTATTATTATTATTATTATTATTATTATTATTATTATTATTGTTGTTGTTGTTGTTGTTGTTGTTGTTGTTTTATAGACAAAACCAATGTCGGAGTACAATTACATCAATCTACGAGCCTTATTTTGAGCAGTCTGCGCAAATACATTCCCCAGGACAGTCCCAGACGCTCTAAATATCCCCACTGATTCACATATGAACTTATAAGTGCCCTAAAGCATAAGCATCGCGCGCACTATAAATCTAGTAATCTTGTGCCACTTAGTGGCGAGAAAAATTCCGTTTTTTTCGAACTCTCTGCAAACGCCTCTATAAACGCAATAAGGACTCATATATTGCATTCTCAGAAAAGAGCGTCTCCGATCGGCCGGCTGAATTCTGGAAATATTTCCGCAAGCGCTCTGCAGTGTCGTGGAGACTGCTTTCGCCCGCTCGATTCTAGAGGGGTTGAAGTCCAACCAGCCGCTGATTGTTTTGCTGCCGATTTCTCATACTCACGTAAAGCTTCAGGTTTCAACGCTGTTGTCAGTCAGCAACACATGACTGTTGCTACATCAGTGCTATGTTGTTTGATGAAAAGCTCGTCAGCAAAAGCCTTAAGCGCTTGAAGCCTTCCTTATCCTCCGGCCCCGATCGCATTCCCTCAGTAATTCCAAAAGCTTACGGCAGTATATTTGCCCCAATATTGACATCTATATTTAATAACGCTCTGAATACCTCCACTTTCCCTCACATCTGGAAAACTGCTCGCGCTTTCCCTGTATGTAAGTCTGGCTGTAAAACCGATGTATCGAATTATTGCCCGAAATCTGTTCTCTGTGCTACGCATAAGATTTTTGACCTTGCTCGTCCCAACATATTGTCTTTTATTGTTACGAACTCATTGATTCCGAATCAGCATAGATTTGTCAGCGGTTACGGCACTATCACAACTCTCGCAAGTTTCATGGCACTGATCTCCACGCCAAAATTTCAAAGGGTGGGGGGGGGGGGGGAGCAAGTTGACACTATTTACTCTGAACTCAGCAAAGATATTGAAGTAGTCAGCCCCTGACTACTTCTGATCGAGCTTATGCCCTTTGGCGCTGGCTCAGCAATTGCCAATCTCTTGCTCAGTTATTTTCTTGATAGTACATGTCGTGTTAATGTCAATGGTCAAACGTCTTCTTTTTACATGTCAACTGGTGGACTCCCTCAAGGATCAGTATTAGGGCTGCCCATTAAGAAAATTTTTGTTAATCCAATTTCTTCCGCAATTCAGAATTCTTTTTTCCTTCTCTATGTCGATGATATCAAGATTTTAAAGGAAATTGATACTGTTGCGGCAAAAAGAATGACCTCACCTTGACTGTTGCTAAGAACAAAGTTATGACTTGCACTCGCAAAACAGCAATCATTTCTTTTTCTGATTTTGTAGGGTATTCACTCCTGTGTAAGATCTGTGAGATCAATGACGTCGGTGTACTCCTTGATAAAATCTTACGCTTTTCTGCTCACACTAAACAGGTTGCAATGCGGGGTATGCGCTCTCTGCGCTCTGTTTGTAGACGATTAACAGCGTTCAAATTTCCAACACCTTCGCGCAAGTTGTACACAACAATCCGTCTTCCCCAACACGAATGCGAGTCGGTCGTCTGCAATGGTATTTTTAAATCTAACCGGTACATTACAGATCGTGTCCAGCAAAAGTTTCTAAGCGTATATCATCACCACTTTGCTAACACGGATACTGGGTCCTCTTCTAGCACTGTTGGATTATTGTCATTGCCCTTACTTCATTGTCTACGCACTAGCCCTGACCTTCTATTTCTTTTCCAACTACCGCACGGCATCCTGCCCCGAGCTCCTCAGTTGTGTCATGTTTTGTATTCCGCGCAAGATCACCAGAGAACATAGACCTTTCCATGTTTCTGTCTGTCATCACCAACACTCAACCGTCCACAGAATACAGTCTTTATAATGCTTATTTTCATAATCTTGATATTTATCATAACTCACTGTCATCATTTTTTTTTTCAAGCTTTGCATTGTTGTGCCATAGTTTCGCGTATTCTTCAACTGCCCTTCTCCTCCTGTTTCTTTTGTACTCATCTTGCGCCGTACTGTATGTACACTGGCCTTTTCAATATTGGTCTTTTTAGTAACTTTTTTTTACCTATATTCCATTGCATTTTTCTTTTCGTTTTTTTTATTTGTGCGTGTGCCAGCACTCAGACCTCATGGTTGTTCCTGGGCACGGTAAATAAATGCTTGAGTGAATTATTATTATTATTATTATTATTATTATTATTATTATTATTATTATTATTATTATTATTATTATTATTATTATTATTATTATTATTATTATTATTATTATTATTACACTGTATTAGCTTCTCCCTCGGTTCAACACCGAAAACAGCGCGCACTTCAGACTCTTGACACTTGTTTCGAGATGGTTCCTACTTTATGAATTCTGAACTATCGATACCGTATGTTACAGGATTTTCTGCCATCCTTTGCTTGTGTGCGCGTCCGGCCACGGTGGCCGCATTTCGTTGGGGGCTAAATGCGAAAACACTCGTCGTATTTGCATTTAGGTGCACGTTAAAGAACCCAAGCTAGTCGAAATTTCCGGAGTCCTCCACTACGACGGTCCTCATAACCAGAGAGTGGTTTTGGAACGTAAGACCCCATAATTGAGTTTCTTTGTACTTTTTGAGTGCGCGTCCGCTGTCCGGGGCAGCACATGTAACACCGCTTAAGAATAAATTAAACTCTGGGGTTTCACGTGCCAAAAACCAAGATGTGATTCCGAGGCAAGGGGAGACTCCAGATAAGTTTTGACCACCTGTAGTCCTTTCACGTGAACCCAATGCACGATAGTCGGGTGTTTTCACATTTGGCCCCCATCAAAATGTGTCTGCCGCGGTCGCGATTCGATCCCACACTTTCTGTCTTAACAGCGCACGATCAAAGCCACTACGCCACACTGGCGAGTCTAATACTAATTACAACCTTATTGATAGTTAAAGAACCCCTGGTGGTCGAAATTTCCGGAGTCCTCCACTACGGCGTGCCTCATAATCAGAAAGTGGTTCTGGCACGTAAAACCCCATAACTTTATTTTTTTAAATTTAATGTTATTGATAGTGTATAGGGAAATATAGCCCAGCCATTTTCAATCATAATTTTGCTAAGACCTTGTCTTGATCATGCAGGCGACCTAATCACTATATCTACTCGTAATTGAAAGCTGGTTAAATCAAATACTGCTTTTTCTTTATAAATTGATTTGCTGTATGATTATCTGCATAAAATGGCTTGTTCCAATTCGCGTTTATTTGTCACAAAAGACAACAAGAAATCACTGTTGGTTCTATACCTATCCTTTCAATAGCCATGGCTTAATTTCGTGGATAAGTATTACCTACAACGCTGATGCCAACGTGTTGACACGCTCCTATATAGTACGGTTGTCTCCACCAAATTCTACATCAATAAGTATGTTCCATAACTGAAATAAGTATACAGTATGTTCCTTCGTGTTTCTTAGCAGCCCTTTCGTCTAATTCAGTGCTTTACACTTTCGTTTTCTTCAGAGTTTCTGACGATGACTGTCTCAAATTATGCTTTACAGATATTGGGGTAGAATAAATATTATTTTGCTTACAAGACTTGATAGTACATTGGCGAAAACCCAAATTCACGCTATCATCGTCAATATAATTAATATTTAAACAACATTCCTGAAATTAGCTTTTAATTAATGGTTGCAGGGTGCATGTTCCGATTTCGGAGTTAAAACCAGGCAGTACTCAAAGCGTAACCGTCCGCTAAAGCCTTTGCGCCTAGCGCTACTTCCACGAAATATCGACTGAGAAGGGGCTGTTACATGCATTGCTGTCACGACTAAGTTTTCTGTAATGCATTTTTTCACAGGGCGAAAACATGTTATCTGGAACAGCAGTGCATTTCGCTGCAGATTTGGAGTACTTGGGATGTTGCATGTTTATTTCTGACACAAGCAATGAATAATCGACAACGCCATGTAGGTAAGAACACAAATAATACACCGATACTTGCGGGGAATCGAGGACAACAGGTGGAACCCTCGTTCGTCGGCAGTTTCTCAGACTAAACACACTAACTGCCACGATTATTGCGGCTGGCGACGGTAGTACCGATTAAGCCGAACAATTTCTAACAGAGTTTGTTCGAAAGGACATTGCAGAGCGAACCTCCCTTCTCCCACCCCCTTCCACACCCACACACACACACACACTTTGAGCGAGCTGAGGCGCTATAACGTAAAACTATTCCAAACATTTCTATTCCAATTCTTCAATCAGTCTTCCGCGGTCAAAAACTTTTTTGGGCCACCCCCACTTCAACTGCAGGTCACGCGACGTCACGAAAACCGCGATAGCTCCCCATCTGATATGACGTGTACACTGATTATGCAAGATTTGACAGAACAAAAGAAAAATAGTTATTTCTGATTAGACGCCTTTTCGGCACTAGCCCTCGGCTATTGGTCAAAAGTTTTCGGGCAGCACCCACTTCACGTGCCTTTCACGAGACGTCACAAAACTGCAAAAACTCAACGCGTCAGAGTGACGTGAACGCGTCAAAGATGCATTAATATGCCGAACAAAACTGAATTTTCTTCTAAATAACCGCGGTTGCCCCGTTTCGAAAGGAATAAAAGATGGCTGCTGCCGATCACTGATGCACTAGCTACTCGCACCTGTCGGAGACCATGGGTTTATTTGCGCATAATGAAACATTTTGCGTACCCGTGTAACGTTTTCGAGCACTTTCGGAACGTTTACTACCGCGTTCTGCCAACTCCACTTTGGTGAGGATCCATTTTAGCGTCATTCTTAAGCTTCCGTTGCATGCCGGCGCGATTGTCGACCAGCCACCGCCAGCTAAGTAAGGGAAAGCGGACCAATCGCAGACGCCGGCACCACCCTCTTCATCCAGTTATCGATACTCAGGGCAGTGGCTCGGCCCCATCGAATCCCTCTCCACTTCCGCGTGCTCCTCGCCTCTTGTCAGCCAATTAGATAAGACAAGCCGCTCAGTGTAGGCAATGTTATTCGTTTTTCAAGCAAACAAAAGTAACCTCCTATTAACAAGGACAGCGTTTGATTGCTCTGCTTAGACAACCCTACGGGTGACCATCCGATGCTTGCGTCAGCGGTTACGCAAATTTCACGTCAGGAAATTGGAATAGAAACATATTGGAATAGCTTTACGTTATAGGGCCCCATACTTTTGCCAATTATACAGCTACTTGGGGCACTGGGTATGTGCAACATTGGGTACGTCAACAATCTTGGCCCACACCTCGGAGTGGGTGTGTGTGCCACTGGATGGGTGCCCGAATAGACAAGCACGAGAGCCACAACGAGCGCTCTTGCATTCCCCGGCCATCGGAATGCCGCCGCCGCGGCTGCAGGATGGAACTGAGCCCAGCAGAGCCAGCAGCGCAACGCCGCTTGGCTACCCCGCACGCCACTGGGCTACCGCGGCGGGTAGTCATATCGTGCCCGCTTAATAAGCGCGCAAGTACTCGAGCTCGTGCACTGAAGCTTGACAGGAACAGCGGCGCTGCTGAAAAAGACGAACAAAAGCGAGCGAGTGAGAGCGCGGCTGCCCGTGGTGCCAAATTTTTTTCGAGCCATTGTGAAAAATGAAAAGATCGCGCTTTGGGCCCAAATATGCCGAGTCACTCTTTCACGCTGCGGGCTTGAAAGCTTTGTTCCGGCCGTAAGCAGTTGGCGCAGGGTGACAGCAGCGTGACCGCAGCTTACGCCAGGAAGGCGGCAAACGGGAATTTTCGGAGCGCACAACAATACGGCGGCCCGCGGTGTCCATGGGCGCGAGGGGCGCCCAGTGGAGAAGTGCGGCCGGCTAAGAATGGGAAGAGGGAGGGGGCGCTCATGCGGTAACCCGACGTGAGCGTCGTCGTATGGTTTCCTTTCTAATACATGTTGTCGGGTGACCGGGCAAAAATATATAGCTCGCTTGGTGCGATGATTGAAAACATCATCTGATAGTCTGCCTGCCGAACGCGAGCAGTGAAGTGCTTTCGAGGTGGCGAAGCGTGGTACTTTTGGAGTCCTATATATCGCATGTTTCCGCGTTAGAAAACTGCAAGAATTACCACCCGACGGTACCCGAAAACATTAGTGTTTCGTCCCCGTTGTTTCTCTGTTTCGCCTGCCCCTTTCATGAATGAGCAGTAAGGACTCCCATTACTGTGCTCGCGATCATTTGGCGCTACTAAAGCGACCCGCCACCTCTTTTTTGTAGCTTCCTGCGACTGGCTGGTTTTGCCGCTGTTCCACAAACCTTTGCCACGATACAGTAAATCTGGGGGATTTTTGCGCCCTGCGCAAGAAGAATATCCGGACTTGTGCTTTGCTCTTCTGTCTTCTGGCTGATCAAAGAGGTGGTACAAGAAAAAAGCAAACGCAAAAAAAAAATTCTGAAAGCTTAGCTCCCGCTCTTTTCCGCTGTTATTTTTCTCTTCTACGCGTGGCTGCGCTTGTAGTGCCATGCTTGAACCCCTGCCGTGTCGGCAGCCGGACAAGCCAGCGACGGAAGATGATGAATGGGAACGAGGCTTCAGTGAGAAAAGGGAGCGAGGCTACGTCCGCTGTGGCCGGCGGATGACTGGGCGGTGAAAGGCGCGACTCGCCCAAGGGGGCGGGGAAAGGGGCCAAGTCGGCGCCGGTTTCTAAGAAACACGTTTCGGGGCTCGCATGGCGGCGCCGGCCACGTACAGGGCTTAAAAAGAGAACGAAATGAAATTACATTCGCAACACACGGGACAGCAGAACCCCATTACAAGCACAAAAAGTAACTCGCATTAGCGTGCGCGCACTTTTCAATTGCTCTCGACTCGCTCATTGGAGTCGTACTACTTTAGCAGCTGTAACTAGATTACGGGAATTGCCCGACCGACGGACCACCGAGTGCTCGATATTTTGGAAGCGGATAATGAAAATAGCGCCCAAGAGGGGTCGGGGGGGGGCGGGGGGGGGGGGCGGAGGTAATTCGTTGACAACTATACGACATGACAACAATGTTTGAGCTCATTAATCAGACAACCGCACTAAGTGCGATGGGTTTATTTTCCGAGTTCATTTTTTTAATTGCTCTAATGAATTTTCTGGTCACCGTCGTTATCCTGTTATCGACCATCTCTGATGAGTGTGGATTCTTTGCCACCGTCTTCGTGTCATTTTCTTTTACTTTTCATTTGAAACCGCACTGTGTCTTTTCCCGACATGTTCATCGTAAGACCCCGACTGGTGCCGATAAAGAAGTCCTTGTGCGGCTTACGATAAATAAGGAGGGTGGTATTTTGGAGAAAAGCCGTTGTGATGCGGTCTTTAGTGAAAATGTATGTACTCAGTAGTGGATGTTTCGGAGGAAGTGTTAGGAAACCGCTAGGGATTCAATATGCCTAACAGCTATATGGTATAACTCAACAATCACGGTCACCGCGAGGGTCACTGAAATTGGTTTAGTGGTGGTCCCTACGAATGAGCCTCAGTAAGAACCTCTGCATAGACTTAGACACATCACTGGACCATGACAGCATAGCAGAACACGTTAGAGGCGCTGTATGCACCTGCAACAGGTGGATGACAAGGAAGAGGCAGAATTAGAGCAGTTGGAACGTCATATCGAGAGGGAGGAGCTGAATCGTTCCTTTTAAATTGGGCTGCTAAAAGAAGTGGAATCGTGAACGAAGCGTAGGTGCTGTGGCGACCCGGAAAGGGGCATCTTTCGGGAGAGAGAGAGAAAGACATTTTAAAAAAGCAGCACCCATGGTGACCCACGTTTAGTCCCAGCTAACTTCATCCCAGATTTTTGAGATTCGCTTTCTGCCCACTCCACTCTAAAATAATTTACACCGTTAAAAGCGATAAAGGTTGTAAATGAGTCTATAACTTAACACACCCTCAGGGTGTCAATTGTATAGCTCACACCCTAAGAGGCTCAGTTATATAAATCGCACCCTAATGGTGTGAGTTATAAACACATTTACAGCCTTTTTCACTTTTAAGGGTGCAAATTATTTTACAGTGAACTCCTGTCTTGTGCGCTTAAACACGTAAACGTCGCACCAAAAAGAACGTTTTGTAAATATTTTGCACACTACCGCGCCTCTCTGGGGGAAATGACGCGAGCTCCGTGGCTTTAGACTGAGGGGAGAGTTGCGACGTGCGTGCATTGTGGAATATAGCGATTGAAACAGGTAAGAAACGAGGTCACCAACGTATCAGAAGGGAGGGGGGATTCGGCGTGAAAGGAAAGAGTGCGTGCTTAAACAAACCTTAACTCACGTTGAGAACATCAGGGTCTTGCACAACACTCACACAAAGAGCGCAGCTTTTTTTCAGGAAGCGATGCTTGTTGAGCCTCGCATCTTTATGACCCCGGTGGCGCGGCACCCATGCATGCGGGCCGCCTCCGTTTGCGCTGTACACCGCGATGATCGACTATGCGCATCTAAGGAAGCCCATTAGAAAAAGAAAATAAATAAATAAAAGCAAATTTGCAGCGCGAGGAACGAGCGGCCAGCTTCTCTGCCGGGCGTTGATTACGGCTCCGCGTGCGGGTCTCACTCCGCGTCTCCGGACGCGAAACTGGAGTATAAGCCTCGCGGCCACTGCGGAATAACTACGACGAGGTGGCATTCGCACGGCAAACAACAAGAGACGGGCGCAGGTCAGTAACGCGCCTCCTGAGTGTGTATTCATGAGATGCAGAAATACGAGGATATGAGCTGGCTTTCTTTCATTTTTTTTATTTTTGCTTGTGCTGCGACGAAAGAAAACTAAGACCCACCTGCGAATTATCATGGCAGTTGGTGCGGTGTCGTTGCTGCAATATTAATGATGGAAAAGGAAACCCGGGCAGGGCATGAATGTGCTGCTCTCCCCCACGGACATGCGAAGGGTAAAAAGAAAACAGGGAACTGTCGACTACGGAATCAGGTGCCAATAATGGAGGGGGGGGGGATATGGGCGGAGGCTGACTGCGTGCCCGCTAAGACGACGTCGCTGCACCTGATGCGATGCGTGCTGCGCTCTTTGGGCGCCTTCGAGGCATGCAGTGACCCTGCAGAGTTGTAACTGAATCCTGGAGTCGCGGTCAATTAGCCGGACTTGAAAGCAGCAAGGAAAAAAAAGAGAAAAGAACATTTTTTCGTGCAGAAGCTGTCTGAAGTTTTGTTCGGCATATGTGAACAGGGGCGGGGCGAAGGGGGGAGTTTTGTGACCTGTAGGTCGGCTGCTTCTTCTGCCATTGTTTCTGTATATATCATACGACGGATTAGTACTGATGTCGGGCGTGTGATTCACGAGGACTGTTTTAATCCACTGAACTTGCTTGCCTAAATATTTAAAGAAAAATGAAATGAGTGAAATTCCGGGGTTTTGCTTGCCGATCAGCTTATGAGGCGCGCCATAGTGGTGGGCTAGGAATAATTTTTACCACCTGTGTTTCTTTAACGTGCCGCCAATGCACGGTACGCGAGCGTTCTTTTCTTCCAACGCCCATCGCAATGGATTAAATCCGCGGTGGGTATTGAACCCGCAACCTCGAACACAGCAGCGCAGTGCCTAGAAAGATAACAATGAAAAGAAAAAAGAGTTTTTGACCTTAGTTAAGACTGAAAAACAAGCTGCCTTGTTTCTCAAATTATGGCACATTTTCGCAGCGATAAGGAATATAGTCAGCAGAAAACAAATGTGCCAGGCAACAAAACACACAAAGAGGGTTACGAGAACAAAACTAACTCGTGTAAGGCCTGTCTTACGCCCATTCTATTTGACTTGATTTTTGTTTTTCTGTTTCCTTCATGTACCGAAAATACACGGGGGGAAAACGGCACTTTCTCATTTTATTTTGTTCGGAAGCACCGAGATGTGGCGTCCAAAATTGGGACACAACGACGAAATCGGCAGGAATTTCCGATGTGCTTTGACCGTCTTATCGCTTCTGCAGGTGCGCGGTGTCTGCTCGAGAGTTTGTTCCCGAAGTTCCAGTCAGACCAACGTAGCGCACTTGCATGCGGCAGAGCGCCTAGTCTGCTTATTGGCTAGATGCCGCATTTCCATTTTCTTTCGTTGAGGAGTATAGTCCTATTTTCAGCTTTCTCCGGAGTGGCAAAAACCGAGAGCAAAGGGTTCTTCGCAAACGCTCTCTGTAATTAAGTTGGCGGGTAGTCGGCGAAACTTTAATGCAATTGTCGGCAGAAGAAAGAGCCGGAATTATATTACCTTACTGCGTCTATCAGCTGTTTTTCTTGTCCCCACTACGAAAGAAGAACGTGACGTAACAAAAAAAAATGACGAAGGCTTAAGAAGTTCGCTGACGTCGGCTCATCAATATTCCAGCTCTGAACGACGAACACCAAAACCTACAGCCTGCAAGCGGCGATGGAGGGCTGCCTCTGTTTACAAAGCTGCCCACTCGAAAAAACACCTATAGTCGTTCGCGTTCCACTTTATTCGCTCTAGCTGCCGTAAAATCTCACCCATGTTGACTACATTGCCCCCTTACTTAGGCATTTTCCAAACAGTTCTTTTAAATGGATAGACGGACGTGCAGCGTTTTTGCGCTGAATAAATGGGGAGCGGTCGAAATGGCTATAAAGTAAAAAATAGAATTGCCCCCTCCTTCCTCTCCCCCCCCCCCCCCAAAAAAAAAATGGAGCAGCTTCGTCTCAACGTGTACTTGCTTCCATGCATACGGCTGCACACCGAGTTAGCCAGGTGCGGCTTCCTTGTTGTTGTCTTTTCTTTTTCGCTAACTCGAAGAGGAGGCCCGATAAAGTGTCTCACCCATGAGATGGGGAAAATAAATGTGAGTGCAAGTAAAGGCAAACCTTTGTGGAGGTGAACGGAGGATGGAATACAATGAAAAGTAGAAAGAGACCAAGTTGTGCATGCGATGTTCACATCACCGCATTGAAGGAAAAAAAAAATCACCGACATTGAAAGAAAAGATCACTGAAATGGAACATCAAGCGGAAGTTCAGTGCACGCTGATGAACAGAGCAAGCCTTCTGGAAACGTCAATACGAGCCGTTGTCCCTTCATTCGCCATTTCTCGCAAGGTGGCGACGAATGTTTTAAGTATTTTTCGTTGTTTAGTAAATTAGTAAGTTAAAACTAGTTGATCGCATGTTTACTATTTTTCAATGGGGACACGCTACCAGTGCTAGACACTGAGCTCGTCATAAGAAAAGCACGTTCGAGCAGACCGAGTTAGTGTCTCACTGGTGTAGCGGGATTTTTCGTAAACAGAATAACGCCCTCTCAAACTGACAATGAAGTAGGCGAAGAGAAAAATAATTGAACCGTTCAGTGCCACTCAGAGCCAAAATCTTGAAACAAGAGCAAGAAAGCCGTGTTTGATCCCAGAGAACTTGAGGGTGATCTTGCTGCAAGCTCTATGCCAATGGGTCGTGAATCTTGGGATGAAAACCGATCCAGAACTACTTGTCAGCAACATCAACATGAAGGTTGCGATTGCATTGCAATTAGAACAGGGGAACAAACAAAATAAATTATGAAATATTCATTATAATGCACTCAATATTATACTGAAAGGGCCCCTTTAATTTATGCAGGACGATCGCGTCTGCAAATTGTTACAACACTGGAAAAACTGCATTAGCCAACAACCACATTTTGTGTCGCGGGCCATGCAGCGTCTGATGAGTCTTAGCGGCATAAAGTTGAACGAGACCATGGTTAGTTTACGGGTTGTCCCTTTGCCCAAGGTATGCCAGTCACGACCTGCCTTGGGCGAAGGAAGCTCGGCAAAGGTGTGTGTGTGGCACCACGTTCTGAACACGTGAACTCCACGAAAGCTTCGCCATGGCCATCAGCGGATACACTCTTAAAAAAAATTTACACCCTTTGGGGCTTATCTTGTCCCACAACAATAATCGTCATCTGTCTTGCTCGCGTTTCCTTTCTTTAACGCTGCGAGCTCGGTACTTCCCAGTCACGAACGGCATGCGCGTTATCAGTGTGACGCAGCATTCTCGACAGGAAAGTAGCGAACACCTAGTTTTCCACAAAGGAAACGCAAGCAAGGCAGATCACGATTATTGTTGTGGGACAAATATGCACCCCAAAGGGTGCAACCGTTTTAAGAATGTATCTTGCGGGCTTTCTTGAAATCGGTATGTCGTCGAATTTTTTTCGTGCTAACGCCTTCGAAGGTCGAGCTAATGAAGCCTATCGCTGTCGCCAAATTTCACAAAGGAATGAATGATTTAGTAAAAATTTACCACTTGGTTTGGAACTACCAAGCGTCTAAGGACAGCAGTTCCTGCCCTGAAAATTACAAGTTCCCTTGTCATAACGTTGACTTCAGCAGTGTGGCTAATCTCTGACGCCGGTTTTCCCCTAATTTGTATGTTTCAGAAATCACTAGAAGTCTCTAGATTTTTGTGAAATGTGGTTGTAATCACTTTATCATTGTAATTGATGCGAATATAAATTTTTTCTTTGCGATATGAAAATATACGACACATTTTTTAGTTAAAATTTATTTCTAAGCTCGGCATAAATATTGAAGTAATGAAATCCCTGCACTCAAGACGAAATCATGTCGCAGTGCAAGTTGTTATCCTAATAAGAATGCTTCCTGCTTTAGGCATATTCACAGAAGACGTCAGCACATTTATACTCTGTTGTTGTACAAACTTGCTTTGCGCGTAGAGCAAAGTGCTACGATTGCCCGGGACTTTATTAAAATTGCAAGGAAGTTGGGCACCCTTGTAGAGTGAAACAATGTCAAAACAGTGTGCTACTTCACGACACCAATGAAAAAGATGTCATTTTTTTGCATAATGTGTACTGACGCAGCACCACCACAGGCGCTTACATGTCATTTACAGCGAAGCTCGTAGTTACGCGGTTAATTTTTATTTTCCTTCCAAAGTAAAACTCGGTCAAACACATTACCACTGGGACTCTGTCCAATGTTGCTCTGCCTATGGGCAGTTCTTGGTGTGTATGTATATGTGTCCGCTTGCGCCCAGATTCGACTGATACGTTTGTTTTGTCAGTTACAGATAATTTTTTTTATTCACAGTGCACAAACCTCTACAGCGCAGGTACAAACCGCAAAATTGCAGTAGCAGTACTTCCTTAAGTAGCTCGAAGCATCTGCACCCTGCTGTTTACTTTGCGAAGGCAATTTCCAATGACTCAAATAAAACCACACCATTGCAGTCGCCCTTCCACTGTTTCAATGACTCAATGCGAAATATCACTAGACTTGGGCAAATTTTTTTTTTCCTAAACAAGAGGTCAGATATCTAGATCTAGGGAAATTTCCCTAACGTTTCCAGCACTAGGCCGCTTCAGCGACATTTCCTGGTTCTGCCAACTGTTATTTGCATAGGATCCGTTTTAGCGTCATTGTTAAGCTTCCGTTGCATGCCATTGCGATTTTCGACCAGTCACCGCAAGCTAATTAAGGGAAAGCGGACCAATCACAGACGCCGGCATCACCCTCTTCATCCGGTTATCGATTTTCAGTGCAGTGGCTCGGCCCCATCGAATCCCTCTCCCGGTGAGCGAGCTCCACGCCTCTTGTCAGTCAATTAGATAAGACAAGCCGCTCAGTGTAGGCAATGTTATTCGTTTTTCAAGTAAACAAAAGTGACCTCCTATGAACGAGGAGAGCGCTTGATTGGTCTGTTCAGCCAACCCTATAGGTCATCGCCCGATGCTTGCATCGGCGGTTGCCCAAATTTGACGTCAGGAGATTGGAATAAAAACATATTGGAATAGTTTTACGTTATAGGGCCCCTTATCTCAGTTCTCTTCCACCCGCGCAATGGGTAGCCCGCGTGCGGTGAGGGCTGCGGAATAACAGCGCGCCTACGAAGAACACCGTTGTGAACAGGAGCGTCAACGTACATGGCGACGGTGGGCGGCACGTAATACGGACGAAGATCGTGTCGCAAACGGCAATAAGCGTATGCACCTTTGGTTGGATCACCCCTGCCGACTCCACTCCCATTCGTAATTGTGAGTGATTTCAACATAGACGTGTCTCGGCCAGACGGAAAGTAGTTCATCATTCAATGGCAAAGAGGCCGGCATTGAATGTTACACAAACATCATTGTGACCACGACGCATCATCGGTGGTGTATATACCTCATATTAGCCAATAATTTTTCCAGTGTTACCACAGAGCGACTGGCCGTATATCATAGCGACCATAAAGCGATAGTGACCTTGGTGACCAAATAATAAATCCAGAAAAGCAGAAAAAGGACCAAATGGAAAAAGAAAGCATTGAGTAGCAATTTGATAAAACAAAAAAAGATCGTGACAAAATGAACCTCATTGTACTGTGTATTTTTTATTTTCAATCAATTTATTTATTATCAACATATTTATCACCATATATACAGCTCCACTGGTTATCCATTTCCACAGAGTGGAATGGCTCTGAATTCTTTTTTTTTAGCTTCGCTTGTAGAATTTCTGCTTTGGCCAAATGCAGTTATGACGCTAATCTTGAATTTTGGAGTCCGAAGAGCGGTAGTTAAGGTCATGTTGAACAATAAGCGGAGCTGGAAAACTGAACAGAAATGTCCAGTATTCCTGGTCATGTATACGAGAAAATGGGAAAGAACATGAATAAATAAAACAGAAAGAGTATGGGGACATATATGACTACACAGCGAAATGTGTAATGCTAATGAGACTCTGCATAACATAACATAACGCAATATAATGCTCTACATAACACAGCGTGCATATGGGATAGCTTCTGACCGCAAGCGTCCGTTAATGGATTTTCGACGTTAAATGACTGTAATATTGCTACTGTTGCTTTGAGATGTTAGCTATCATAACTCTACTTGTAGAGGAGGTCCCGATAGACTTTCACTAGGGGAACACATTCTGTACACTAAATACTTGTAATGCGATCCAACATCTAATAATAAATTCTGATTCTTGAGTATACGCGAATGGCGAAATTTGGTTTCGTCTTGTTCTCTCACCGTTAAGACAATTTTATGTCCGCTATGCGATAAGGAAGCAGTCGCTCTATAGATGTATCGTTGTGACAAATTTATGAGTGGTTTGAGGTTACGCTCTGTCACAGTTTTAGCGAATATATATTATCATTGCACAGTTAAATTAGCAAATTCATGTTCCCTTCGCATATTTGTAAATGAACATGTGTTTAATTCTCGTTTAACAGACCTGTCGCTCATCTTGCCCCGCAGCGCACACAAAGCGGCCTGCGATTTCGAATAGCGATGTAAAGCCACGGTGGCGCGTGTTCAGTTCTACAGGAACGCATAACAAATGACTCCAGATTATTTTTCACAAATGATGTACCGATATACATCCTCTTCACAGGTATGCTACGCTATTCACGTGGTTTTCTTGGAGAAGCGAACTCTCGAATTGGTCATCGGTGAGTGTGTCTTAGACTGCTACAGTGCATGCATATGTAGTATGATGACCATAAATGTGCCGTTGACTTACACTTCCTCAAAACTGCCTAGCTACGCTAATTTATCCCAAATGAATCATATATAATTTTGTCGATACATCCGCTAAGTAAACATGAAGGGAAAATACATTGTTGAAGCAGACTTCAGCGTTTACTTCTGGCTCTGAACTTGAGCATTTACAGCGAAAGGAGCATGCGCTCACAGAGGACACAACCGTATACTGCTTGCTTGTTCATCGTGTACTTCTTCATAAACAGCTTTAGATAGACAGTTCAAGATTTGGATCTAAGTGTGAAACTAAACCATCTCGCTACAACCATCCACTAACCTTACAAGAACACAGTTTCAACTATCATAGGCGTATCTACTGGAGGAGGGGGGATCAGGTAGGGAGGGGGGGGGGCATTTTCCAGTACTTCTCATGGGGTGGGATGCCAAGTAGGCCATCTGCACCCCTCTCCCCCCCCCTCTCTTTTGAAAGCGTCACCGTTCGCTGCACATTGGCAAATCCAACAAAACAACAGCTAAAGCTAAGTCAAACCTAACCATCTCTGAAAACAGAAAAACAGCGTTGCCTTTGATAATTTACCGGACTGTAATAATCAGCGTTGCCAGTTTAGCAATTTTGTCGGCAGATTTAGCGACTTTCTTTTCTGTTTAGCGGCAAAGTTTTCTGTTTAGCGACCGGTGACCTTTTGGCAACTTGAATGAACGATTGGCGACATTTGAGCGACTTCAAAGGTAGGAATGTTGCTTCAAAAATGTTCTTCCGGAAAGCGCCTTATTGTTCAAATACTGCATGTAAGCGGCCGTGACTTTCTGCACGACGCACATGATAAAGCAACGGTTGCCTTCACTGCGGTAGTCTTCATGTTGTACCATTAAAAAAAACCAGTGGTAATCACGGACTTCGTATCGCGCTCAAAAAATCGATGTTATCATTCTTTACAAAACCGATTTGTATGTGTGTAGACGCTGCTGGTCATGCGGTACTACTATATGCAATCAATTGGTGTGCCTTCGCAATAGCAGGACTAAATTAATTGACTAAGACCAATTGGAACAAATTGGATGTTCATATTTAGAACACAGCTGGTGAATAACACCCATCGACTGCATAGAAAGGCGCAGATATCAGAGCGGCTGAGCTGGTTCACGCAAACCGGGGCAAATCGCTTCAGTTTCTCACCGCTTTGGGTTCAATCAGTGCTTCACGGCGGCGTTCAGGTAGACAAAGGGCAGAAGCGCTGCACTTAATCTGTAAAAAGCTCGGGTAATTGTAATCGGCGTGTTAACAGAGAGAGAGAGAGAGAGAATATAGGAAGGCAAGGATGTTAACCAGTCATGTGTCTGATTGGCTACCCTACGCTGGGGGAAGGGAGAAGGGGAAGAAAGAGAAAGGAGAGAGAAGGTGTAGAGACGTGTACGGACAGTACTTGACTTAAAGACGTGTTAACAAGTGACTAAGCGCGTTCCGCAGAATTTAGTTCTGCCACGAACGCTCACGAGCCAGAAAAATTGAGGCATAATATGGAGTAAGTGTCCTTATATGCTGGAAAAGCTATAAGTTTGTGTTTTCTTGAATCGTGTTGCACGTAACCTTACAATCTGCAGGCAAACGCATAATTTAGGTTGTCATCATCCATTACCAAAATATATCAGTAAGGTAAGAGCCCTCTACACCCTGCTGTTAGATTGACTGTTTTATCATCACCTGCCCACACAGTAAACAAGCATGAAAGTACTACGTAAATAATTCAGGTCACGATATAGTACTCCGAAACGTCCAACGTTTTTAAGATCAACTTGACAGTCCTAGCGAAAATTTTAGCAACATTTTTGTATGCGTTTTCCTTCAGAGTTTAGTATTCTGAATTTTTGCACAAAATCAGAATATACAAGTGTCACCCATATCATCCATAAGGTTAGTTGGGGATCCATGGCAGAATTGGCATACAAAACAGCGAAGGGGCTGGACATGGCATGCACATAAAATATTTGGGCACCCAGTGAGGAAAACACAAGCCTGAACTTCGCACCAGAACTAGAATATTCAAGATGTACACTGAACAAGTGAGAACTCGTAATTTTTATATCGTTAAATAATTTCCTAGTTTTCTACAGGTTTAATAAAACTCTTATGTGATCCCTCAAAATCTTTACTGAACTTGATATTATTGGGAAATTCATTCCATACGACAGCACCCCAAAATGCAAGTGGCCTTTTTCCTTTTAAGGATTTCAGCATATAGGCATAGTTAAACATTAGTTGGTGTTGCAGCACTTGTGTTCCTTTAGAGTGTTATGAAGACACCATTCTGTATAAGGTGATTAAACTCCCGTTCAGAGTAAATTATACAAACTACTATTTCTAACTAATGCGACGAGGGGACAAGAACTTGCTGTAATTGTGCTTGTGTAGACAGATTTGATAGTTCAAATGTGGGAAGACTAAAACACAAATCTGCCCGGCTCTGTGCATTTCGAATGCGCCATAATTCTAAGAGCTCGTTCCTGTAGCAGTACGAATAGCTGAAAATATGTGGGATACGCATTGTTTCAGGAATCGAAACTGCGATCAGTTACACGCTTCAAAAGAATTTTGGCGACACTATATGTAAACGTTCTTCATATATAATTAATAATCAGATCTCCCAATGACAAAGATAAAGCTCAGTGACACATTTCTTTGTCTATTTTATTACAAATATATATATATATATATATATATATATATATATATATATATATATATATATATATATATATATATATATATAAACGAGAAGAAATTTATTCATCACGTTATAAGAAGCAAACAAACAATGCCACCAAGGACAACATAGGGGAAATTACTTGTACTTACTAACTGAATTAGCGGAATGACAAATTAATGGAAATGAAAGTGGATGAAAAAACAACTTGCCGCAGGCGGCGAACGATCCCACGTCTTCGCATTATGCGTGCGATGCTCTACCGATTGAGCTACCGTGGCGCCATTTTCCCATCCACTTCCTTGGGTATTTATGTTTTACTACTAGAACTAACCCTGGGAGTGTTATCCAGCGCCACCACTCACAGACCTTGGTGGCGGATGTGGAACATCCTTTCTGCCACAGGCGCCATGAGCGCGTGATCTTCTTGGGTGACGGCAACTGGTCAATAAACCCACACATGCTACCTGATGGTATCAATGTTGCCGGATGCGAGACCCTCGTTATGTAATGAACGAGAAGAGAGGGGGTCAACCGAGGGGCCCGATCTTTATTCATCATATCATAATAAGCCAAGAAACACTGACACTAAGGACAACATAGGGGAAATTACTTGTACTTACTAAATGAGTTAAAGAAATGATAAATTAAAGGAAATAAAAGTGGATGAAAAAACAATTCGCCGTGTCTGTGCGTGTGTTTCTGGCACATGTGCATTTTTGCATTTCTATCAACGTGCCTCTAATAAAGAATTGTGTTACTGGTCAGTAATGCGTCGCGCAGCTTCTTCTTTGTCCTCTTTTTAAGTTCGAGGCTGTAGGCTGCATTGATTCAAAGGTCCTACTATTGTCAGAGTCTCCATGACGCGTAAACTCATCGCAAAACCCCATGTGAATTGCCAAGAGCAATTGTTGCGGGAAAGCCCAGTAGTTAAGCTGAGCCCAGCGTCCCGATTGCACATTGCTACACCGGCATAAGTTGGATCAGCAACAGTGGGCAAATGTCGTTTGGCTTCGCCGAACTAGTGAGGGCGAAGTTGAGGAGATGGTGCCACGGAAGGCACGCATTCAGAAACCAGTCTCGGGCTTTTAAATGCTGTCACCGCAAAATGTAGGGTTACCTTTATGTCACATAAAAATAAATCTTTTTTGTTGCTATCTTTATATCATAACAGCACATTGATGCTGAAAAGCTGCTCGGGACACTTATTTCTTGACGAGCGAAAAATAAGTACGGAAAAGAGAGTACCAGAGCGAAGCGATATCTACCGTGAGATAGCGATCACCATCGCTGTAATTGCCGACGCTTCCTGCTGTTTTTCATTCAAGCAGAGAGGAATCGGAGGAATTGAGCGCAAGAGCATGCGACGCACGCACGCGGGTGGTCAAGCACGCAGCAACATTCAACTCTCCGCACCCACCTTGGTTGCTCGCTGTGAAATGCCGGCTTGATAGACACACACAAAAAAAATAGAAATTAGAAGAGAGAGATAGAAACGGAGAAAAAGACACGCACGCACACATGCCAGCGCGTGTACGCACGCAGACACAAATACTGCACGTAATTCGCACGTAGATGGAGCTGTCACGGTGGGAGCGCGATTGAAGCCGCAGAAGGTGCACAAACGACAACCGGGAAGTATGTTGCGGGAAACGGAGCACGAAAGGAACAGTGACAGCTAACCAAAAATTAAAAAAAAATGAAGAAAGAAATAGGAGGGCAAGCGTGGCGGAACAGCGGTATGAACGACTCTGTGCTGAAGTCGCTAATCCATCGACTTTTGTATGGTGTACTTTTGTAAGCACCTGACGAAGAGTTACAGTGTGTTTTGAAACGCCGGTCTTTATAGTCCACCATCGAGAAATTACACACCGGGAAGCAGCATGCGTGGCAAAGGGCAGGTGCTTTCACATTACACAACTCCCATTTCAATTTGAAATGAAGCAGACAATATGCTAGGAGCACATGCTACTATGTACTTACATACTATATATATATTAGACATTAGACATTATTTATTCATCATGAATTTGTACATCAACATAGGCAAACAACTGTTGGGCCCATAGCCAAGGCTAGTGTGGGCCCATGTGGTATACATGCGTTTGTGCTGCGGCGATCAGGACAGTGATGAACAAATGTATATTGATTTTACATAATTGTACAGGATGAGAAACAAGAGGGAAAAAAGAAAACATACATCAGTGCAACAATAGAATAGTGTTACAGAAAAAATATCACCACAAAGCAACATTCTTAACTAATTTTTGAGAAATATAATCTTTTTATGGAAAATAAAAAGTTACTGGCACTCTTCACTTCTATTGGTAAGGCGTTCCATATCTTTGTACCATGATACTGAATTAGTCTTTGACCGTATGTGTTTCGGGTAATTGGTAAATTGAAATTTATGTTAGTGGCGTGTCTAGTATTTCGTGTAGGAATCGCAAATATACTAAACGACAATGAGTGATTGCGACATATTATGTTATTCACTAAAATAGCAACTTTCATTTCGGAGGATAGGGTAAAGGGAAGTATTTTCAACCTGCAAAATAAATGACTGCTGGATTCGAATGGACAAGAAAACGTCATTATCCGCACCGCTCTCTTTTGTAAGCGCAAAATTGGATCCAAATATGTTTTAAATGTGGACGACCATGATTCGCAACAGTATGTCATATGACAATGAAAGAGAGAAAAGTAGATTATTTTCAGTACCGAAATATCGAAGCATGCCCTCGCCTTTAAGAGCCCATAACACGCTGACGCTAGCTTCGAACATACATTATCAATGTGTGGTTTCCAGTTTAAACTGCTGTCTAGTGTCACGCCCAGATATTTAATTGTGTTCACCTGTTCCAGAATGCTATTATCAAGATATATTTGCAGGGGTGCACTGTTAACATGACTGTGTCTAGAATGAAAAATCATGTAGTGAGTTTTAGCTTTGTTAAGTGTAAGTTTGTTTGCTCCAAACCACGATGAAACACAGATTAGTTCTTTATTAGCAATCTGTATGACTCCGTGAAGTGTTTTGCCTGTAAACACTAGTGCAGTATCGTCCGCGTACATGACAGCTTTGGCAGATGTGAGAATTGAAGGAAAATCGTTGACATACAAGGAAAATAAAATTGGTCCTAGGACAGAACCCTGTGGCACACCAGTTTTAACAAAAGAACATGAAGACGTAAAATTAGTAATTTTAACAAACTGCTGTCGGTTGGTTACGTAACTAGCATATATATATATATATATATATATATTGTAACGAAGAAGAGTAGCCGCCTGCGCCACAGCACCATTGCAAGCAAAACATATTGCGTGGTCATCGAAGGTGCGCCACTGGTGGGGGTAAGGTCCGAGTCGCGGTTGAGGATTCGGAAAATGCTGTCGGTCGGGCAGCGGCATAGGAGGAAAATGCCGGCGGTCGTGAAGCGGCATAGATGGCGGCAAAAATGTCGGTGGTCAATGCATAGAGGGCGGCAGGTGCGCTTGTGGACGAGATCGGGAAACTGCTTCAGCGTAAGTGAGAGGAGCCGTGACTGGTGGCTGCTCAACGACTGGAGGAACGGCTTGAGAGACTTGTTCTTGAATGAAGTCGCGGATCGTAGGATGCAAAGCAGGGGGTGGTTCCTGGACACAAGATATCAACGATAGCTGGCGGGCGACCTCTGAGAGAACGAATTCCTGGATTTTTACGAAGAGAGCAGCATGGTTGTCGTCGACTCCAAGGCTTGATAGAGAGTCGGCGGGCGGGGTGGGTCGTCGGGTGTGAAGCCGTTGCCTGCGCAACTCGTCGTAACTCTGGCACAATTCTATCACTTCAGCGACAGTGTGAGGACTCTTCGATAATAACATTTGAAATGCGTCGTCCTGAATACCCTTCATAATATGTTTGATCTTCACCTCCTCTGACATCGACGCATTCACCCGTTTGCAAAGGTCGACAATGTCCTCAATGTAGCTCGTGAAGTTTTCTCCGGTCTCTTGGGATCGTATGCGCAAACGTTGTTCTGCACGAAGCTTTCTTACTGCAGGCCGACCGAAAACTTGGGCAAAGTTGGTCTTGAAGACCAACCACGAAGGGAGGTCGGCTTCATGGTTTAGAAACCATAGTGTCGCAACGTCCGTAAGATAAAATGCGACGTTTCTCAACTTGGGAACGTCGTCCCACTGGTTATGGGCACTCACTCGCTCATAAGACGAGATCCAATCTTCAACGTCTTTGTCATCTGTGCCGGAGAAGATAGGGGGATCTCGCTGACGCAAGGCACCGGCACAAACCAAGGTGGCCGGCGCCGTTGGAGGAGCTGGAGGAGTGCGTGCGTCGTCGGGCATGATGGGGGGTAGAGTGCGACTCCGAAGTTCCAGGGTGGTCGAAACCCAGTTGTCCACCACTTGCTAAGAGATTTATTAGCAACGGGCGCGAACGGGTAGCTGTCACAAGCGTTCGGCGAAAGACAGCAACCACGAGCTCATGCCGGTAGCGACGGTGCTGTGGCGCAGGCGGCTACTCTTCTTCGTTACAATATATAATGTACTTATTACAATTATTCTAACGTTCTCTAGGTGGGATGAGAGCTCTTAATTCAGGTATTATTCCGTGTCATTTTGCGAACTGTTAACATAGGCTTTAAGTGAGGATCACGGTAGCATATCGTCATTAAAAGAGGGGGACTCTAATGATGGTGCTTCTATCATATCAAAGCAAGTTATACAGAATACGATATACGAAGTTATATGAAATGCGATATTAAATTTGCGGTGTCGACAGAGTGCAGTTAAGGTTACCAGTGCCTAAAATAACTATACGCTGCTATTCGCTGTCTACGTCCTGGTTGCTTAACGTCTGTGCATACCTTAGGAAATAGCTTTTTTTTATTTATTTATTTAGGCCACGACGTTTAACATAAGGAGAAAAAAGGGAGAGAAATCCTTTAAAAAATGCAGATCAAACCTACATGTTGCAATGTATTTGAAGATAAGCGTCTCATCCTAAGCAACATGTAGTCTCATGGAATCTGTATGTTTATCTACTTTATTGTCATGCATTTTTTATGTTTAGGGCTATATGGCTCACAGCCTATGGTGAAATAGAAGCTCCAAATCAGGCGGATGCACTGGGTGAGACGCCTACGCAGCGACGCCACCTGGACGAAGGCGGTGTACGATGCCCCTTAGAGGGACGAATGCTGATGACAGGTGTATGCACATAAATGTACGACACGTACAGTCAACCACAAAAGCTTATGGACCACGGGATCTCCGAAAACGTTCCACTTCCCGGCAGCCTGTAACAGTATCCAGTAAAACCGAACATCACGATGTTGTTCCCACATACTAATAGAGGCTGTAAATGCGAATATTAGGGCAGGCACAGAGCCAGTGGCACATAATACGTGGCTAAGTCAAAGAAAATGAAGTAAATCGAGGAATCGCTTCAATATGGTTCTTTATTCTATAAACAGATCGATGGCGTTTAGAGATATCTGTGAGTCGACGTCATATGTTCAGGTTTTATGCAGGAAGTTAAATTTGTTTTTCGTAGAACAGAGGTGCACGCTTGGTCAGCACAAAAGGGTTATATCAGCCCGTTCGCTGGTACTTTCATTCGGCGCACATATAATTTTCGCATACGTAACCACGGTGCTCATGTACGTGTATGTGTGCGTGTACAGTAAGTATCAGATGTTAGTGGGCTGCTTCAATGTCATATTTAAGTATTACAGAATTTTTGAAGATCGCCTGTGGCCGTTACCATAATTATTGCCCTTGAGGTCGATTATTCGAAGAGGCGGATGATACTCGCATGACAAATCGAAACACATATTCAACTAATTAACAACATTTCACTAATTATATTCTTATTTAATTGCTTTACGGTACATATTGCAATTTACGAATTGTAGCCGGTGAGTCTGCAAGAAGCACTGATGTGAAATTAATTTGGAGGATGACACCAGTTTCAATATATTATTTCCTTAAGTGTGGGACTAAATACATGGGCGTTCCAGTTACTTTTGTATTTCAATGCATAAAAGAGTATTTTTTTAAAAAAGTAAGTGCAACAGTGTGTTTTTACGGCCAGTTTGATGGCCCAAATCTCCAAACATGTGTCAACCTCGAAATTCCTTCCTTGCAAACTCACAGGCTACAATTCGTAAATTGCCATATGTGCCGTGAAGTAATTACTAATAAAAAGTTTCTTGGCGAATTTTTACTAATTATTTGAATATCTGTTTCGGTTTCTCGGGAAAGTAATGTCCGCCTATCTGAATATTGCAGCTCGAGGTCTAGAATTTAGTTATCCGCCTCAGACGGTTTTTAAAACTTCTGTGAATCTTAAAATGATGCCCCGCTCGCATATACGCAAATATATGCGCCCAGATAGCGACTGACATAACAGCACCCAAAAGCCACACAGCCACGCGAGACCCGGGAAAGTAGGCAAAGAAAGCTACGCTTTAAATGACGAAGATGTCAGGAGAAGAGGAAAACCAACCAACCAGCTAAGAAATCAGCAGACCTGTAACTCTGAAAAGGATGGAGACGGGGAGCGGAAGGGAAAAAGATGCAGGAAAGGTGAAGTTGACAAGATACACGGTGAATATACCAGGGTGCGTGGCGTGCACATGTGCATCGATCACTCTACAAACATTTCGTAGACATGTACGATCCCGCTGTAATGGATCTCGCGCATGATACAACCATTTCCTTTCCCGTAACAATTAGTTTGCGACACTAGTATCATTCATTCACCAGCGCATAGTTTTGGAGCTATACTGAGACCGCATTTAGAAAGTTCGGTTATGCGATCCCGCATCGCAATTTCACGAAACTAAGCTTAAAACATATTCTACTTTGTTTCTTCAAGTTTTGGCTTCGTTACGATGTTTTCGTAAAGGCATTGCATAACACGCACTGACTCGCTGTACCCAACCATTCCGGCCGAAAACAGTCGCAGGGAAGCAAGTTGTAATTAATGTCTTCTATTATACTAGAATGAGGAAACCGCTCTAGCTGGCTCGCCGCCGCACTGTCTCTCTCAGAGATTTCGTAATTCATTTTTGCCCTGAAAGTGACTACAACGGCCGAACGAGCAGTATCTACATTTGTGCCAAGAATCATGGTGCACTGCGGTCGATTTTAAAGTATTTTTCACAGGCCGTTTGCAACCTCAGAGAATAACAACAGGTGTTATGCATCATTTTGATGAAACGTCATGCACGATTGTGCACTAGAAAACGCACACAATGATAAATTGTTCGCGTTTTTCGCAATATGAGAGACCGGTGGAAAAAAATAGAGTGGGGCAAAGGCGCGGGTGTGAATCCGAGCACGATCTGAATGGAGGGACCGAACCCTATTGCAACGTGACTGTTGTCAGTAAACGGACACGAGGAGAATGCAATTCACCCGACTGCAGCTCCACTGCATCCATCTGGCCGGCAGAACCAAGGCTGCCACGCACTGGACTGTCGGCACGATGCGTATAGGTTGCCCAGCGGAATGACCTGGCCTGCCCAACGCCGCAGTGGGAGACACGCCGACCACCAGCGAAGCGAGCACGAGCAAAGTTGATCCGGCAAGAAAGGATAGACCACAAGGGCTACACAAATTAATCGAGCTCCCTATAAGAAAGGCCGGCAAGACATCCATCAGTGTACAAATACAGCCCATGCTGTGAAAGCTGTGTTCGCATCCGAGTAACTGTAATAGGCACCCCGAAGAGCCCCCTGGCGAATCCGCTCGGGGCGACCCTAATTAAGACGCATCCGTAAAACAAGGCACGGATGCACGCAAGGGAGTGGAGAACCAAGATCTCAACGCTAAAGCAGGCACGCGCGTTATCGCCTTCAGCTTTGTCCCCAACGTGGGCCTCCAAAGAGCGGCGTGGTTGTAAGTGCCTCGGAAGTGAGCTCTGCACAGTCTGCGGGCCCTCATAGACGTCGTAATAGGCGCGTGTGAGGAGTAAATTAGTGATGCGGGCTAGGTTTGCCGGCAACCGCAGGCGGCTTCCCAAATGCGAGGGTTGCGCAAGAGTTCGCGACCACAACATCCACATATCTCTTCTCGCCGGTGGTTGGGCTGTGTGCTTGCAGATAATAAGCGCCTATAGCGGCGGTAAGTTATCGCCGGCACTCAAGACGGCAAGAGTATACATCGGATGCGACGCAACTTACTTTAGCAGCGGGCTATTTCTAGTCGCGATGAAATGCAATTTTGGTCGTTTAAAGTGGTGCAAATGCTGACGAAGAAATTACAAGAACAAAACAAAACCCAGAAGAAACAGGCTATTTAAAGGCGTCATTGGCGCAAGGTTTCTTCTGCCAGAGTAAGCACACTGCTTGCGTCTCTTCCTCTGTGTACAATTTACTGCGCAAGGAGGCTTTCTAAACTAACTTTGGCGCGTGTCACTCCTTGCGTGATGTATACAGAGGAAGGCCTAGGGCCTAATTAGACCGGCCATTTGATGTCTTTCCTTATTTCTCCGGGTGGTTGCTCGGGCACTTAACGGCAAAGATGTTTGAGTTTAGCGCGTTTAGCTGGAAATGCCCGTATAACTTCGGGTAATGTGTTTATGTCTTTTGGTGAAAGCCTCAATTTTAGATGTTTTTTATTCTGGTCTAAAGCAATGGCGGAACTATTGCAATTTTCCTCATTTCTAGGGCGAGCTTCACTGGAGTTTGCCAGCGCGTACTGCAATTTGCGATGGCCGGGTAAAGTACACCCGGACGGGCGTTGTGTGCGCTCGCTGCTGGCGCCTCAAGAATGGCCACAAATCTCGTTGCTTATGCGTCACTTGTTCTTTTACGTTCTCACTTTAGGCACAGCCTGACGCACAGTCTGCCCACATATCGAAAGTGCTATGGCAGCTTCATTTCCTCATTCACTGCCTGCTGAGTGATTGATTTTGACGATGATGAAACTCTTTCCTGCACCTTTCTTTCATTCTTACAGTAAAACATAGCCGATCATGATATCATAAGAGTTCTAGGAACGAATATAAAACAGCCAAATTGTGCTTTCCCATACAGGGTGTCCCAAATAACTTGAGCCAATAATTAAAAAAATGGAAGACGCGTCGGAAGCGAATTGAACTGAACGCATACTATTCGAAATAGCCTACAGTAACTCACTAATTAATTAAGTTTAATCACCCAACTCTTTAGTTATTGAAGTAGGACCACAAGTATGATACGCAGATTTAGAGCACCTTCAGAAACCACCGATCGAGTTATTTCCTTTACGATGCATCTCACGTAGTCCTTTTTTCAGGGTTGCAAAGAAAGCCCGCAAAATATAAAAAAAAAGCCAAGTGGAAAGCAGTAGTATCGTGCTGCTGTCCAGTGTGCGTTCGGTGAACAAGGTCGGCTCCCGTCGGATGACGGCGAAAATACATGCTGCTGGCCAAACGCTGCCGATGAGACAAAGAACGCCCTGCCACTTCCTAGTCGCCAGTCACGATGTAGCCGACCTTGTTCACCGAACGCACGCTTGAGAGCAGCGCAATACCACTGCGCAAACGCTCCGTCGCGTGGCTTTTTTCATATTTCGCGAGTTTTCTTTGCAACCTGGAAAAAAGGATAACGTGAGACGTATCGTAAAGGAAACAACTCCATTGGTGGTTTGTGAAGGTGCTCTACAAATCTGCCTATCATACTTGGGGTCCTCAGCCAATAATATAAAAGTTTGGTAATTAAACTTAATTAATTAAGTTATTTAGTCATATTAATTAATTAAGTTATTAGTCATAATTAAGTTATGGGGACACAAAATATGTCTGAGTTACCACAGGCTATTTCGAATAGTATGTGTTCGGTTCAATTTGCTTCCGACGCGTTTTTCATTTTTAAATTCTTGGATCAAGTTATGTGGGACAGGGTGTCCTAGCTATCTTGCACGAAGCTTTGAAAAAAGTGCGTGTTGTTTAGAATCTTGTTGGGAAAGTGCCAGTAATTTTTAATCCCTGGCATCGAAATTAGGTGATTAAAAGTAATTAAATACAAAAGGGCGATCAAAGGGGCCTAGATGGTGGCTGTTCATACTTTCTTCTTGCGATATGTACAAATGGCAAAGACGGAAGGACGGGGACAGCGCACCATTCGTTTGTCTGCGTTTTCTCTAATCATCATTTTGCATTTTAGATTTGTACATAGCACAAGACAAAAGTATGAAAAGTAATTGCTTAACGTTTTAACTGTTGTTTTAAATGTCAACATTCCAATTAGGGGGTTATGGAGAATCGTAAGAGACGTCAAAATGAGGTGTTTCCAGCAAGGTCCACATCGCGTGATTGCATTTATGTGGCGAAGGGAGCAGCAAGGCCCCGCCGTATGAAAGATACCATGTGATTGCGCACTCTATATATGGCCTTCATACGCACGCCTACGCAGCGCTTGAGCACGGCTGCGCATTAAGTCTCGCTTGCACACACGGGATAGAAAGCTTTCTTTCTTTCTTTCTTTCTTTCTTTCTTTCTTTCTTTCTTTCTTTCTTTCTTTCTTTCTTTCCTTCTTTCTTTCTTTCTTTCTTTGTAAAGAGACACAGAGACAGAATTTTTCCGGTGGCTCTGCGTGCGCAATGAACAAGGCGTTTTTGAGAGCAGTTTTACACAAGCTAAAATATATTTAACATATTATGCTGCTAAAGTAATTAACGTATACATGTATATGGGTATAGTTTGTCTCCTGTGGAGTAAACTGTGTGCCTGTGCATATTTAATAGAAAAGTGTGCTCGGGTAGCAGGCAGTCTTTGCGTGCACCCATGCCTGCAAAATAAGAGCCGCACATATTCAGATGTTGGACGTGTACGTTGCATAATCTTAGGGAGGAGAAAAGCGCGACATGTGGGGTTCCTTCGAGCAGTACTGCCAAAAGGCTCGAGAGTACTTGGAAATAATATCGTTTTCCTACTGCTTACTTTTCTGCGTTGCTCTAATTTTATTTATTTATGTATTTATTTGTTTATTTATTTATTTATCATACCCTCAGGGCCAAGGGCATTATAGAGGGGAGTGGTACAAAAGGAAATGTGGTACATAGGAAGTATACAAAACGCAGTGATTATTAGGAACAAAACACAATTCTAGAATACAAGAGATTTCTTTCTATACAATGTAAGCTGTTGTGTCAGAAAAAGGAAATTCCTGATTATGCATTGTTAGCTAAAGTTTCCCGAAAAAGGCTGTTATCAGTAGTATTTACAATATCAGCGGAAAGGTGGTTCCAATCTATACATGTGCGAGGGAAGAAAGAGAGAGAGAGAAAGCAAGGACAGGAAAGGTAGGGAGGTCAACCAGAAGAGTATCCGGTTTGCTACCCTACACTGGGGGTGGGGGAAAGGGGAATAGAAAGAAGAAGAAAGGGAGAGAGTAAGCACAGAGTACGTGTGGGAGGGACACTATGCACAGGGACACTATAAACGGTCTCTTAAACCGGTGTACCTCAAGTATTGCAGTAATGCACGATTCGCTTTTCGTGCCAGTGACGGGTGTGGCCACGGTCCGAGTATCTTCGACTCGGTGAAAGGTCGTAAGTCTAGTTGGTGTAAAGTTTCCTGCAGAGAGAGGCGTTGCACATCGTAGTGGGGGCAAGTACACAATAGGTGCTCGATGGTCTCCTCGCACCCACAGTAATCGCACATCGGGCTCTCGGTCATTCCCAAACGAAAGGAATATGAGTTTGTGAATGCTACTCCCAGCCACAAGCGGTACAGCAAGGTTGCTTCACCGCGGGAAAGGCTAGATGGCACTTGTAGCCGTAGCATGGGGTCCAGTTTATATAATCGGCAGTTGAAGGCACCTGAACTCCAGAGATCTTGCGACTTTTTGCGTGCATGTAGGCGAAGTTCCCTGGCAGCGTCAGACCTCGCCAAAGGTATGGAACGCGTCTGGGTATCTTCGTGGGCAGACCGGGCAGCCTTGTCTGCTAGGTTGTTGCCGACAATGCCACAGTGAGCAGGAATCCATTGAAATGTAATGGTGTGCCCTCTTTCCAGAGCATGGTGGTGTACTTCCCTGATGTCAGATATCATCTGCTCGTATACTCTGTGACGTAATGCAGACTTGATGCTGTGAAGCGCTGCCTTAGAGTCACAAAATACGACCCATTTCTCCGTGGGCTCTTCGGTGACGTACATCATAGCGGCATGGAGAGCTGCAAGTTCTGCCGATGTCGATGTAGTCGTGTGCGACAATTTGAATTTAACTGTAACCTTCTTGGCTGGAACGACGAATGCGGCAGTTGAGCTGGCACGTGAGGTCGAACCATCGGTATATATATGTATGCGGTCATGATACTTCTGGTGTAGTAATAGGAGCGTAAGTTGCTTCAGAGCCAGCGATGGATGATTGGACTTTTTTGTAATTCCAGGAATATCAAAATTCACTTGAGGCTGTCGTAGGCACCACAGGGGAGATGAAGGCTTTGTCGCCGGTGTAAAAGATGACGGTATGCACTCTTGATGAGCGCTAATCACTCGTGAAAAGGTCGCTCGAGGTCTTTCGGCTGGTAGGGAGGTCAAATGATGGTCGGGGATCCTTGACAGATGGCGAATGTGCGCTCTGAGAGAGTCGACAACTACGTGTGTCTGGATCATATGGTCCCCAGCGATGGCAATTGTTGCTGCCGTTGACGTGCACCGAGGCAGTCCTAAACACGTGCGTAGGGCTTGACCTTGTATGCTCTCCAAGGCGCGAAAGTTCGTCTTGCATGCATTTGACAACACTGGTAGACTATAACGTAGGAGTCCGAGAAATAGTACCCTGTAGAGCTGCATCACAGAACGGACTGCTGTACCCCAGTTTTTGCCGCAGAGAAATTTAAAGACGTGAGCAATGGCAACCAATTTCTTCTTTAGATAGACGCAGTGAGGGCTCCACGAGAGGTTGCGGTCAATGATTACACCCAGAAAGCGATGTGTCTTAGAATAGGATACCGCTTGACCATTAATGGAAACAGGATACGATGACATTTGTTTGCGCGTAAAGCCAACCAATGCGCACTTTTCAGTAGACAGGCTGAGGCCTTGTTCTCGTAGATAAGATGTCGTCATGGTTGCCGCCCGCTGGAGCCTGGCTCGTACCTGAGGTCGAGTCACCGCAGAAGCCCAGATGCAAATGTCGTCGGCGTATATTGAGACGTGAACTGACCGCGGTAGGTACTCCGCTAGTCCTACCAAGACGAGGTTGAACAGAATGGGGCTCAACACTCCACCCTGCGGCACACCATGCCTGATGTAATGTCCCGAAGTTGGGCCGTCTTCAGTCTGTAAGAAAAAGCACCTCTCAGTTAAATAGTCCCGAATCCATTGATACATCCGGCCACCAACTCCAACAGCCTCAAGCGAGTTCAGTATGGCCTCATGGGCGACGTTGTCATATGCTCCTTTAATATCTAGAAAAAGTGCCACTGATAGGCGCTTGAGGCTTTTTTGATTTTGGACCCAGGTTACGAGGTCAATGACGTTGTCGATGGACGAGCGACCTCGACGAAAGCCCGTCATGGCGTCCGGATAGATGTTGAATCGCTCTAGGTACCATTCCAAGCGAGCAAGAATCATTCTTTCCATCAGTTTACCGACGCAGCTTGAAAGCGCAATCGGACGGTATGATGAGAGCTCAAGCGGAGACTTTCCAGGTTTCAGAATGGGGATCAAGCGGCTCGATTTCCATTGTCTAGGAACGGCGCCATTCTGCCAAGACTCATTGTAGTAGCTGAGCAGCTCATCACGTGCGTCATGTCCAAGGTGGCATAGGGCAGCATACGTGATGCCATCAGGTCCTGGTGACGACGAACGCCTGCAGGTCGCCAACGCAGCATCGAGCTCTTCGAGTGAAAAGAGCACGTTCATTTCTGGTACACGTGCCTCAGGGATGTCATTCAATGCCGCGTCAGTAATGGTGGCCGCGGACCCAGCAACCCGTGCACAGAACTCTTCAGCCACTTGAAGTTCCGAGCGGAGTTGGTATAGGGCCAGAGCAGCAAAGGGCTTCCTTTGATGCGGAGATGAGCGAAGTCCCCTAACAGTTCTCCATATGTGCGAGAGCGATTTTCTGGGATCAAGCGACTGACAGAAATTTTCCATCGCTTGTCATCCAGTTTATCTATACGACGCTGTACTTTCTTCTGTATGCGTCGTGAAGCCCTCAGATCCAAGACGGACTTCGTGCGCCGATACCTCCTCTCCGCCCGTCGGCGTTCCGCACGAAGCCTCTCCAGTTCCATATCTAAGTCTGTTCGCCTTGCTGACCTTGTGAGCGAGCAGATGGATGTTTTCAATGTCTCTGCGATTGCATCTTCGATGGTGTGTGAAAGGCCTTCTCGACATGCGTCATCCATATCCTTCTTAAACTTTGTCCAATCAACTGTACGCAAGACAGTAGAGGAGCGTTGCTCAACTCCTCTAATCTTTATGTAGGTTGGAATATGGTCACTTCCATGTGTTTCAATGTCCGTGAACCAGTCGACGCTCGAGGCAAAGCGCCGTGACACCAAAGTTAAGTCCAAGCAGCTACTATAGGTGGTGCCTCGCAAAAACGTAGGGCTGCCGTCATTCACACAGCACAAATCATGGTCGGCAGCAAAGGAGGCGAGACTCCTGCCTTTGGAATCAAATTTAGTGCTTCCCCATAGCTGGTGATGCGCGTTGAAGTCACCTGTGATAACCCAGGGGCCATTGTTCATCAGTAATATTTTCTTGAGTCGTTCGCCGTCAAAGTGACCCGCTGGGGATATATAGGCTCCAATTAGTGTGAATGACAGATCTTTCTTTTGGATATTCAGGCAGACATATTGGTTGTCGTCGTGAGGCTCTACCGTGTTAGCGACATATGTAAAGTCCGTGCGGATGTAGATGATTACTTTCGCGCTCGCACCGCATGTGGACGAGACGAAAGATTCGTAACCGGACAGTCTGAGTGGTGTTGACGTATTTGGCTCGCAAATGACCAGTATGGGAAAGCGATGTGTAAAAATGAATTGGCGAAAGTCTGCTATGCGGGTCCTTAGACCCCTAGCATTCCACTGAAAGATCGACGCACCTTTAACTTCAGTGCGGAAGGGGACTATTGGTCGAGCCATGATACTTAAACGATGCTAGCAAGCACTGGATTTAGTGCATCCAGTATTTGCAGAGCACTTCGAGCTGCTGGGGTTTGCAGCTTGTTCAGTATGATGCGCATTGTATTAATTAGCGATTGCAGCATATCAGCCACCTGCTTGTCTTGGTCGCACAAATCACGGACAGTAGACTTCGGGGGTTGTCCAGCAAAATTTTGCTGTGATTCTGTCGGTGGATGCTGTCGTTTCGGTAGAGCCGGCCAAGATTCTGCGGGTGTGGTCTTCTCAGTTGCCTTGTTCTGCGCGGTCCTTTCGACAGTGTCTGGCCCGGGCGGCAGAGGAGGAGGAGGTGTTGCAGGAAGTGGCATGCGCGTCACAGAGATAACAGCCTTCCTTGAGGGGCGCCGGCGACGGGAACGTCGCTTCCTGACTTTTTCGGCGGCTTCGCGATGAGATGAATGATCTCTCGCCATCTCTTTCAAGATGGCCATTTCCTTCCTAATAAGCGGGCATTTCCTCGAGGAAGCTTCGTGTGACCGTCCGCAGTTCGAACACTTCATCACAGTCGCGCCACATTTATCTGCAGCATGGGGCTCGGCGCAACGGGGGCATGCTGCCTGATTTTCGCAGACGCTGCTCACGTGTCCCAGTCTCATGCATTTGCGGCACTGAAGAGGTTTCTGAATGAAAGGCCGCACTGCATGTCTGAAGTGTCCCACCTTAACATGCGAGGGTATATATTTACCCTTGAATGCAATCTTCACGCAGCGTGAACTGCCTAGCCGCTTAATATCAACAATGACCTCATCATTGGCTGGCTTGATAAGAATCGGCAAGTCGTTATTAAGGATGGCGACGTCTACGTCGTAGATAACGCCACTGACTACGTCAGATCCCAGAGGGATGTAAGAGCGCACCTGAATGCCATCGATGTCCGTTACGCTGCGTAGAGTGTTCAGAGCAGCCGCATGTTGGACATCAACCGCCAGTAGATTTTTCCGAGTGTTGACTCGAATGTCCAATATTTCATTTGGCACCAGGGCTTCCAGTGACATCGACACAGATTGCCTGTTGAGTAGCTTTATGTTGACGGTGGGAAGCAAGGGCACAAATATGATGGTATTGGCGTCCGGCCTCTGCGTGTGTCTTACTGTTTGCGTGCTTGACGATGAGGACGTCCTGGTGTTTCTTCTCTTCGCTCTGCGGCTCTGCACCAGCTGGAAGTCGTCGTCGGAAGTGTCCTCACTGCTGAGAGAGTAGACATGGGTGTCCTCGCTGTCGCTGTCGCTCTGCTGACCGTTCCGCTTCCTGGAGGCGGCCGCCGCTGACGCCGCCGTCGCCGGCAGACGTGCGGGGTCGTCCACTTCCATCACGACCGAGCAGGGAGCGAGGACCAGCAGATGAACTTAGAATTTCACAGAAATAAACTGGAGCAAGGAAGAACAGCTCTGTGTCAAAAACACTTCGTCGTCGTCCCCGCGAGGGAAGAAAAAACTGGTAAAAATGCTATGGGTGGCATAGATAAGTCCCAAATTTATGATAGTGATCAACACGCTGTGATACAAAACGGGTCTTGTAAATAATTGCGTGTGCAGTGTAGGATGATGATAAATCGCATGAAAAAGTGCTAGATGTGGAATTCTACGTCGAACAGAAAGCAAAGGAAGACTGAGATTATGTGTCACGGAAGAAATGCTCGCAGTTCTAATATTGTTAGAAAAGATAAACCGAACTGAGTTATTCTGGACAGGTTATATTCGGGTTGAGTTAAATTCGAACTTATATTCTCCGGGATACAGTAGGGTGGAAACGTCATCCAGGGCTTGACGCTGTGGTACAACTGGCCCCATGACGCGTCGCACCTTGCAGTAGGTGACTAAAGATACGTTTTGCACGAAGAACAAATAAATGCTGCAAAACAAATATAGGCTCCCTTTAAAGCAAATTATTACAACACAGACGAGGATACTGCAACAAACAAAATTGTGCTGAGATATACACCTATTCACGTTAGAGGATGTAGCAAACAACATAATATTAGCCCCAGATAATGGTCGGAAAAGTTAGAAGTACGCAGGGACAAAACCAGAACAAAAACAGTAGGAACTATACTACGTATTACATTTGGTTGCAATGAATATTCGATCAAAACAACAAAACAAAACACTGCTAAGTATCAGTATAATGGAAGCATGTTGCAAATAATGTGTATGGAATCTCACAAGACCAGTAATGAACTAACTGATGGGCACGTGCTGACGTGTCCGCTATGTAGGAGAGGGAAATAGAGTTCAACTTTAGCACGAGGCAAGGAACCCACAGTCTCTACGGGTGAACCTCACGGCTACAAAACAGAATGATAATGGCAGCGCCTTTCCAATGGAAATGTTTTACCAAGACAAACCGACTCCTGCGAATCTTGAACTGACAGTATATGAGGTATCAGTCAATGATCCAGGAAGAGCTACCCACAAGGGCAAAACAGCAGTGTCAACATCTACACATATGCATTGGAACTCTACTGAAGGAGTTGTTCCAACCACCATGAGCGGGCACTGCAGTCCATCGTGTGTAACGTCTCGGCTGGAAACTGGCGGCACAATCTAGCCAAGAAGTGAGGGGGATGTGAGTACTCGGAGACTCCAGAAACCCCGGAATTAGGTAGCCCATGCCTAAGCGAGTGCTATCACAGCCAGCCGTTCTCAAGGCGGTCCTCCTTTTCCTCCGCACCTTTTCTCCTACCTTGCCAAGCCATGCGCACCCACCCCGATGGTCAAAGACAAAAATGTAGGTGAGATCGACGCAATCAAGCGCGATCAACTATACCCGTCAGTAGCAATCCGCTACCGAAAGGCTAGCTACCTTGTACCCAAAGCAAGCAGCGCCCTCGCTCTGACGGCAGACATGCTGCAGAAAAGGCACACCGTACGTAACAAACAGACAAATGCGTGACAAGACACATTCAGAAATTCCGCCGGAACGACAGCCAAAAACAACTGCAACCGCCATTAGATAAGATCCCTGCAACACGGAAATGGCTCTAAACTTTCACACGGTGTTCTCTTTGGAGTAGTGGATGACTCGGCCAGCTGCGACTGTTCCCGCCTCACGGGAGTCGCTGGGGTCCTTGCCCTGGAAACGGCCTGGGAGAAGGAAATGTTGACGTGAAAAGGCAGGGTACGACAGCGGTCACTGGCAAACTGAACGTAAGGCACGATACGTTTTTGTTATTTCTGAAAAATTAACACCATGCAAATTTGTTAAGCGGACAACAGACGCAGGGCGTGCAGACGCAAAACCGCATTAAAGCACCGTAGGGTCTAGGCAAAACTGCGGAAGCGGTCGCACGTGAAATCAACACTTTTGTGTCTGTCGCGGTAGCTTTGCGCCTATAGCATTACTAGAGGTTGCCGGTTCGATCCCGACCTCGGTAGCCGCTTTTCGACGGGAGCAAAATACAAAAATGCTAGTGCATTTACATTTAGGTACCCGTTAAAGAACACCAAGTCGTCATACTTAATCCGGACTCTGCCTCTACGGCGTGCCTCACAATCCGATTGTGGTTTGAACACGTACAGCCTCATATATTTAATTACACTTTAACGCTCCTGCCGCAATGCAATGTGCCATGTGAAGCAATGGCAATGCTCAAGCCTCTCAGAGATTATGAACACTGGCGTAGAACAACGCTTCAACCAAACACGCCTCCCTCTGTGTTATGTGTAACACACAGACAACACGAAGTGGTGCACGCAAGGTAACGTTTAACATCACCGCACCACTCTCCTGTTGGACTAAATGCTGAAAAAATTAAACATTCACCGTCAACATCACCACTAATTATCGTCATTCAGAGCAAACAGCACAGAAAGCTTCACTTACGTCAATTCCCACAGTGCGTGGGAATGGCATAATTTTTTCACATATTGTTACATAATGCAATTTACAAATTCTAGCTGGTGAGAGGGCAATGCACATTCATTTGAATATAACTATGTAGATTACACCATTTAGGAGATACGCGCCGTCAATCTTGTGGTAAAAAGGCACTGTCGTTCCACTTACTTTCTTTAACAAAACATCATTTCTTGCATTGAAGCACAGAAGTAACTGAAACTCCAATGCATTTCTCCGCAAAGCTCGGAAATTAATATCTCGAAAGTGGTGCCACCCTCAGAATTCGTTCCAAGTGGATCCGCCTTGCGAACTGGAACCTGCGAATTGCAATACGTGCCGTATAATGTAATTAGTTATAGACTTACTCAGTGAATATTTGTTAGGTAGTCGGTTATGCATTTCTTTTTTTTTGCAAGTAATGTCCGTTTCTTCGAGTAGACCAGGTCATGACCAAGAACTGTGCTACCTTCCTCAGACAAATTTAAAAAAATTGAATGTGCTCGCTGAAATACCTGGTATATTCATCCTACAGCGACGAAGAGTGGCCTGTGACCAAGCGGCATCGCCACCTGCCTGAGCTAGTGGTTTCGGTGCTTGGGCACACATCTGTCAACGCTAGCAGTTCGCCCGCGTCTCATCGTAATAAACCTCATTACAACTCATTTAGATATAAATGGGTGTTTGCGAGAGAGAGATAGCGGAAGGCAGGGAGGCTAACGAGAGGCGAGTTTCCGATTTGCTACTCTGCACTGGGGTGGGGGATATATTGGTTGTAAAGACGACAAGGAGCGAGAGTAGAAAAAAAAAGAAACAAGAAGAAAAAGAAAAAGAAAGGAAACAGGTAACAGAAAAGGCGTACCTATCACAAGCGTTCAGACAGGCCGGCCGATCTCAAAAAGCATGTATAGCGCTTGCACGCTTGCACGCCGCAATCGCCACATGCTGTGGTGTCGGCCATTCCTATGCGGAAGGCGTCGGCACTGGAAAGCATGACGCCCAACCACAGCGTGCACAAAGGGGTCGCGTCTCTTTGGGGAAGTCTTGGTGGAAGTTGGAGGCTTAAGGTTGGATCCAGGGTGTATAAACGGGCATGACGGAATAGTTCTGCGGAAACCCGCAAGGTGGAGAGAAGTAATGAATAAAGGGAAAATCAAACACCCACCCGATAGTAGCAATTGCTACAAAGGAAACCCATACGGGTTCCTCGAAAGAAAATCCTCAGAGTTGAATAAAAATTCGTCCTGGTCCTGGTCCGGGATGTCTGATTTCCCCTTTATTCATAAACGGGCATGCATAAAATGTCGTTCATTCCACTCTGAGTAGTGCGTTGGCGTGCAAATAGGCGGAGCATCATTTGCAGCATTTGTCTTATGCAGCGGGGTCGATAGGTGGTTGTCTTCTGCATGAGCTGAACGAGCAGCTTGCTCGGCACGTAGCTTGCCGATAATACCATAGTGACTTGGTAGCCACTGAAAATTTTCATGTTCTTTCTCAGTCAGGTGGTCTACGACCTCTCTGATTTCAAATACCAACTGTTCATGTGGACCGCGCCGTAAGGCTGACAATAAACACTGTAGTGCCGTCTTCGAGTCGCGGAAAATCGACCATTTGTGTGTTAGTTCGTCATTAATAAATTGTAGTGCGACTCGAAGCGCTGCGAGTTATGCTGCCGTCGACCTTTTCAAGTGTGAAGCTTTCAACTTGATAGTAGTGACTTTTGCTGGAATGATGACAGCTGTGGTAGAGCTCCTCGCCAGGACGGAGCCGTCGGTGTATATGTGAGTATAATACCGGTACTTCTCATTTTATAAGAGTAAGGTAAACTGTTTAAGAGCCGGCGATGACATATCCACTATTTCCCGGATTCCAGGTATTGTCATGCTAATCTTTGGTTGAATGAGGCATCGAGGAAGAGTCGAAGGTCTCGCGGATGGTGTGGGGCAAGATGTTATGGCCTCACGATGTGCGGATACCGTTCGGCAGAACGACGCACGTGGTCTCTCCGCAGGTCTACAGGCTAGATGACGGCAAGGAATGCGGGCAAGGTGCCTACGTGCACTCTTATTGCTTAAACCGTGATGTGGGTCTTGATGAGGTGGTCTCTGTCGATTGCATAGTTACCACCGTTGACGCACTTAGATTGAGACCTAAACAAATCCTGAGTGCCTCAGCCTGAAGGCTTTCAATAGTAGGTAGGCTTGTTTTATTTGCATGAATCAATGCTGGCAAGCTGTACCGCAAAAAGCTGAGAAAAAGTAACCTATATAGTTGCAGCATAGCGCTTGTGGATATTCCCCAGGTCTTTCCAGCGAAGAACTTGAGAAGGTGATAGATGCCTGTCAAACGATACATGGGGCTCTATGAGATATCTCTGTCAATTATGACACCAAAGAATTTGTAAGACCGTACAAATCGCATTATATGCCCATTCATTTTTTTTTGTGGATATGATACAAGAAGGTGTTGACGCACAATTTAAGGCGCCGGCTATTCCTTAGCTCTTGAAAGGGTCTAGCTTACAACATACAGGGTACAAGATTATATATCAAAGAACCTCTTCATACAAGCATCAGGACTTGTCAAACAACGTTTTCACGGTAACACTGTGACGTAAGAAACACATGGTACATACAATAAACAAGTTAAATGACTCCACAGTTCTGTAGAAAAGTCTCAAAAACACAAATGATACTGTCGCCTAATAGCACAGTCTCTAGTCAGCGGGTGGTACATACATCGTGTAAATGCATTATCACGTATAGTCACAACAGAACAGTCAACATGGCATAATCCACAAACACATACATATATACAGCGACATTGAAATGAAAGGAATAATAAAAGCTTTAATAACGGCTAACAATGCCGCCGTTTTCAAGAAAAGCCTTTACTGCTTTTAAAGCGCTCTTCTACAAGGACGTCGTTGGACCAAGGACCCAAAAGTTTCTTTAAACTGAAAGGTATGCGGTCTAATGCAATTAGGGTTGATCTAAGTCGGCGTCTTGGTGCGCCGTGATGTGCGAAATCTAGAAGGAAGTGACGTATATCTTCGTCTACAAATCCACAATCACATTCGGGGGTTTCCGCACGGCTAATTCTGTGTAAGAAATGTTTTGTGTAGGCAGTGCCTAACCTTAATCGATGAATAAGGGTTTGCATATTTCTGTATGATGACAGTGAAAATTTGAATTCAATAAACGGATAATTATGATACAAATACGAGCTCTTAGAATTCTGATCAAACCACGCATTTATACACATTTTGAAAGACGGTGCCCTTATAATACAGCGTAATTCATTCTTTGATATTGGGAGCGGAACCACGTCATCCTTTAGGTGTGCATGTCGTGCTGCTTCATCGGCTGCTGTGTTGCAAGGAAAGTTACAATGCCCTTGAATCCGCATTCAAGTGTCCAGGACGCCTACAACAACTCTAGGCCGTCCAGAAGGCCCGTAATGTTGCGGTGGATTTCGGCCTGCCAGTCCTGTCATGGGTGAAGACATCGGCACATCCCAGGTCCTCAGGACGTGAGCTCTTCAGGACCTCACTAAAGTTCTTGTCATGTCATGGTATCCACTGGAATGCTATTTCATTGTTCGGTTGGCTTGCCTTTGCCATGCCTTTAAGTGTTTCGTATATTATACTATCATCAATTGTATTTCATTTTGTGCTGCAGATTGATGTTAGAGCCGCCTATGAATCGCTGAAAATTACCCATTTTTGCGCATCTCTTACTGACAATATAACTTTTATCGCACATAGTATTGCGAACAGTTCAGCTGTTGTGGACGAAGTCGCACGAGATAACGTAAATGATTCTTGTTTTTTGAGGTGCGGTATAATGAATGCTGAAGTTGAAGAGGTTGCTGTAGTGGAGCTATCTGTATATACGTGTCTATATCCTGAATACCGCATATACGTATATTTGGTAAAGCCTTAGGGATTGAGCAGCTTGAATAAACATGTCTCTTTTGCTGAATATCCCGTCTACTGATAATTCGACTTTTGGAAGTGTAAGCAGCTATGGAGGATATTCGACGTCTGAGCTCCAAAATTCATTTCTAGGCAATGTATGAAGATTTTCTCGAATTCCTTATGAACATAACGTCTATCTCATTTCGTTATGTCTAGAGCCAATGGGTGGCTTTAGACATAACGGTGGCTCTAGCTTTTATGGTGTGTTTGAAGACGGAAATGATATCCGCAAAACTGTGATTGGCGCGCCTGAGCTATTACAAGGCAGCTAGAAGTCTCTCGTGGAACTCCTAGACATATGCGTAGTCCTCTAGCTAAAAGTCATTGAAGTCGCTCTTGTGACATGTGGGAAAGTACACGTAAGATGGGCGCGGAATAGGCAGTTTTTTGTCGTATTAATGAATTGTAAACAGTAAGCATGGACGATACTGATCTGCCCCATGATGTGCCTGCAAGTCTGTGAAGTACAGTCACTATCGCATTGACCTCGTTTTCAAGTTTTTCACGTGAGATGCCCAGGATTGCTGCCTATCAAGTATCATGCCAAGAAATCAATGCTGTGTGACAATCATTCGAGGGTGTTGTCCTTCCAGATTAAGAGCAAAATTTTTTAACTGCCTCCGAGTGAAGGGCAATACAGCTGTCTTTGCGTGTGATAGAACCATTGTTCTCTCTCTCTCTCTCTCTCTCTCAAACATTGGTTAATGATATTTATGCCGGCTCGTAATGCCATCTGAAGTAATTGAACATTAGTCCCAGATGTCCAAACACACACATCATCTGCATACAGGGAAAACTTTAACTGTGACTGCAGTCTTCTTGTTAAATCAGCCATGAGGCAGTTAAACAGAAAGGGGCTGAGTACGCTTCTCTGTGCTACTCCCAGTTTAACAGATGTTCAGCGCTCTTTCCTTCACCCATCTGAACAAATACTTTGCGACACGATAAAAATTAAGAAATCCCTCGCAACGACCTGCCAGACATTCCAAGTTCCAATATGCTTAGCAGAACATGAACGTGACTAACAGTGTCCAATGCCTTCTTGATGTCTAGGAATACTGCTATAGCCAAGTTTCCACATGCACGTACGTGTTCCACAAAGGTTACTATATCCAATATATCATCCATTGTCCATCTCTGTTTCCTAAAACCTGCTAAGAAGTTGGACAACATGTTCGTTTCATTACACCACCATTGAAGCCGCGCGCCAATCACTTTCTCCATTACTTTGCATAAACAAGTTCTCAAACTGACTGAGCGGAAGGATTCAAGGCACAAGGGCGTCTTACCCGGTTTTAAAATTGGGATGATTCGAGCGACTTTCCAAGAGTCAGGTACTGTTTCTTCTATCCAGAGATTATTATAGATGTCCAAGAGAGCATTTGTACCTGTCTGCCCGAGGTTTCTTAGCATATTGTACGTAATGCGATCAGGCCGAGCAGGAGACTTTTGGCGACATGATGCAATTGCACATTGAAGCTCGCTTTATGTGAAAGCATATCTAATTGGGGATGTTGTGCCCAATGGCCAGCAGTTTTTTTCTGCTTAGCTAACTACTGAATTATCAGTAGGTGGAATCTTATGTGGAATAAACATGTTCATTACGTTACAGCTAATGCTTATAGGAATGTATTCTTTTTAAGAAGAACGTTAACTCTGGCTACCCCTGCTGTAAGAAGATTAGCATACGAATCCATCGTCCTCCCAGTCTTAGATTAAGCTACTATAATATGGGACCCCTGTACAAAAGGTAATATTCTGAAACTGTAGAATGTCAGAAAAAGAGCCGTACAGTTCATTTATAACAATTTTCGACGCAGCTCACTGACTGAACTACAAGCTCGCGCTAACCTAACCCCGTTATCCGACAGAAACCACTCATCATGTCTAAAATGTTTATATCAATTAGTTAAGAGCTACTATAACGTCGACGTTAGCGAATGGATTACATTTTCTTCCGGTTATTCAACACACCAAATACATGAACTATCAATAACACATTTTCATTCTCATAAAGACCCTTTCAAGTATTCATTTTTTCCGCGAACAGTCAGAGATTAGAATAACTTCAGCAGCTGCATCGTTCACGCAGACTCTTTGTCAGCTTTCGCATCCCTTCTTGATGGCTGGAACATAATTGGTTATTTTTATAGTGACTGTCTATATTATATCTGCGTTGATTGTTCCTCTGTTTCATTAGCACATTTGACAAATGCTTTGCTTAGATTTTTGTGTGTTCTTCCTTGAATGTGACCTAGGCATGTACATATATTTTGTTTGCCATTATGTTGTATTTTCTTCCATGTATAATATCCCACCCTGCTATAATACCAGTGGAGGTTGCAGTATAAATAAACAAACAAACGAACAAACAAATAAATAAATAAATAAATAAATAAATAAATAAATAAATAAATAAATTGTGCACATTGTGATGAAAAAGCAGGTCTGGAAATAAGCTCGCAAAATTCATCTGCAACTATTATATCACACGTGTCCCGAGCTACAGCGAGAGCACGAAATGGGAAGCTCCGTGTTACAGGTCCGCTTAAAGAACGAATTGCAAGAAAAATTCGTGGGACAGACGTGTGAGGAGACAGCGTGCCGCATAATTCGCGCCAGCACCATTTGCCTACATTTTCCATGCGTCTGCGTGTTACATTGTGAATTTTCTGAAGGTTATTGTATCCTTGTAAACTTCCGCTCCGTCGGTACGCTCTTCCGGATCCGCGTCTGATGGCCCTTAGGTGTTCATACTCTCCATCAACTGCAGCATAATCTTTTGGAATTGAGACCTTCTTTGTACATATGTTCACATTATTCTGCAAAAATTTAGTAAATCTTTCCACTGTTGTATGTTGATTAATCTGATCCGTTAGGTGGTACCGAAAAGCAGTCCAGTTGGTTAGTCTGCTGTAACGCCTGCTATCATAGTGCATGCTAGGGTGATTTACAAGGATGGGAAAATGATCACTTCCACGCGTTTCCATATCTGTTGTCCATCTAGATCATGTGAACACAGGGTAACATCTATGCCGCTTGAATAATTATATCCACGAAGAAATGTTGGCGACCCTTCGTTTAAAACAGGCAAGTTGCATTTATCTATGGCGCAGTCAATAAAAGTTACCACGTGCATCACAATGATCACTGCCCCAGATAGTGTTGTGTGCATTGAAGTCTCCACATATAGATACATTACAATGATCTATTTTGAAAATATCCACTAGAGCGTCTACTAAAATCAGGTTTGAAGGTTGTAGATATAGATCAATCACTGTTATGCAAAGCTTGCCAAAGGATACTTTACATGCGATGAATTCTGGAAAGTCAGAATCACTGGACTGAATTTGATAAGATGGTAGGTTCTTTCTGACGCACAGGAGCACTCTGCTAACAGCACCTTGACGAGACGTCTTGTATATCACATAATTTGAGAAGTGAAAACCGTCGTTGATTCCCGCCTCTTGAATGTAAAGTATTAGAACGTTGTATTGTACAAGCAGTTTACGAAAGTCAGCACGCATCCTTCGAAGACTGTTCTCATTCCACTGAAATATTAGGGCATTTTTGTAGCGCTTATTCATATACTGCTTGCCGAAGTTTTGACCCGGATTGTTCACAGAATAATGCTTCCACAGGCAACAAGGCTTTCACTTCTGGTAGGTTGTTTGCTTCCGACAGAGCAGATAGGATTGCCTTAAGAGCTGCGAATAGCATTGGCAAAATCAGTTGCGTCACAGATGCGGTGGTATGTTCGCTTTTAACTGGCATTACTTCTGCAGTAGGTGCGTAAGGTCACTGAGAATAGTGTGTGCAAATATTGGAGCTTTCTGGTGTACTACTTTCTTCCTGTTGTTGTGTGGGTTTCCGTAGCATTGACGCATAAGATTGGGCGCTTGACTGTGATCATCTTGGTTGGTTTCCTGATTGCACTATTGGTTGTTCTCTTGAGGAGGAATAGCTTGTTGGTTCTCTTAGCTGTAGGGGTTCCGGTGCTCACTTAGGTGGGTGACATTGCACTGGATTAACAATCTCAAGGTTTGGGGCGGGTTCATTGCGTCGTGGTTACATTCCATGGATAAGTTCATGTCGACGCATTTGTGCCGCTGCCTTGTTCTGAGGGCAGCCTGAGTGGGAGGCGCCATGGCTCCTCGCACAATTCGAACATTCAGGCTGAAGTAGTGCCTTGCACTCCTTGTGGTCATGATTTTCTGAGCAGATTTTGCATCGACGTGTGCTGTGGTAATTTTTCGCCATGCGCCCTAATCGCTGTCAATTATAGCAGCGAAGTGCTCGCCCTAGATATTCCTCGACAGGATGACTGGTGAAATCTAAGTAAATTCTTCCAGTAATACGGCGATCTCTGATAGTCAGAATTACTGTGTGAAGTGGGTGCAACTTTACTGCTCCATCTTCCTGGCGGTAATACTTTATCTGTCTGCGTGCCGATATAACGTCTGCATCTTTCAAGAAGTCTAGGAGTTGCTCGTCTGCATACTGCGGAAGCACATGCCTTACTTTCCCAACGTTTCGCGTGGTTGACTCTGGGATGAAGGGCTTGACTTCCAGGCCGCCTACACTTGAGAGCATCAAAAGGCGTCTTGCGGATGCTAAGGAAACAACGCTCACACTGAAACTTCTATCTCTGGTCGTCTTGAAAGAGTGCACTTTTTCTTTGGCAGCGGAAACTATTTCCGCAGACACTCGGTTTCGATTCACTTGCCAAAATGTAGTACCTTCACTTGTTGGGCGAAGGAGAACCGGAATGCCTTCTGCTCGTTTTTTCTTATACGTGACCAAAATAAATGCTTCACCTATCTCTTTTTCATCACTTAGCTCATAATTCGATGTTGTAGCATCATACTTCCTGTCCTCTAGACGAGGTTTCTTGCTCTTGGCTTCCCCGTCAGCCATTATCCCTGAAATCGCCGTAGTTGATTTCGAGTTGTGGAGAACCAAAGGTGCCCGCTTTATGATGCTTTGTGACGCCGACTATGCCCCAGACTTTTCACTACTTCCTGTAGTGTATTCATATGGCTTGCTATACTTAGACGAGCATAAGGCTCGTGACAATGTTCTCGGCTTCCGGCCACCGAAGTGGCAGGGTAAGCCAGGTCCTCAAAAAGAAGCGTTGTGCCTGTAAGGCGCCCGACCCGCTGAAACTTCATCCGATGTTCTGTTAGTCAGTCGTCGTCAATGCTGATCGTAAGTGTAAAAAAAAAACCCAGGGAAATCAGAGCACCGCACAAAGACAGCGACAAAACAGATGCACTTCTTCTGGCCATTGCCATACACTGTAGCGCGTTATGGGCTTACGCGTAAATACTACAAGTGCACATTTACCCGATGAAATCTCTAAGGCTTGATTGCGGACGTAGAGTGCAGTCTGAATGGCAACTTTTTGGAGCCTTGCGCGCATCTGTACGCGTATCACTCCGGACGCCCAAACGCATATGTCGTCCACGTGTATTGATAATTGATCTGTGTTTGGAAGGTGATCAAGGAGACCAATTAGAGTGAGGTTAAACAACGTAGGGCTCAGCACGCGGCCCTGGGGGACACCACAGTATGTGTAATGTACACGGCTGTTTGCGAATTTTTCAACACTCTAGGAAATCACTATCACTAACTTAAAGAGCAAGAAAAAAAGCAAGAGACACGCCCTCTGTCTGTCCTGTTTCTGCGGGCTGCAAATTAACGATCTTCAACCAACTAACCCGATAGTTCATTGTGAGCCTCTATAGAAGAATTCGTAGATTTTCTTGCTCTTTTCCTTCCGCTTGTGTCTTGCGTTTTTGCTAGGAATTATGATGTTCTTCTCTCCCAATGCCATCCCGCTATAGGCTGTGCGCTCCTTCTAGAAACTCCTGAAATAAATATTTTTGCAACTTCAATCGAAGGCAAAGAAAGAGTCTGTAGGTCTATAATACCAGCGCTCGCCGTCCTATCCACCCTGCATCTTTTTTATTGTTCCTTGTTCGTTATTCGAAAGAACGCAAATCTTGCATGTTAGAGGCAGCCCAATAGTTCACAATCTATTATATGATTGTGAATTCAATAGTGACTTGTGGAAACGAACTCGGTCGGAACTTCAACAAATTCATCGTAGGTCAGCCACTCCTACGATAGTTTTGTTAACAGAGCATTAAATATAATGTTTTATTTCAATTTCTGTGCTTGCGTAATCATATCTAGAGATACAGATATTCAAGGTCTAACAAATGGAGATGAGAGCCTGGCTGATCGCTGTTGTGCCATTACCACAAGCCCGGATTCCGAATCTGCAAGATGCGGAATCTATCCTGCGAGCGCCATAATTCTCCCTTCACAAGTCAAGATGCTGCGCCTTCGTGCGGGAGAAGCCTCGGCGGAGCAGCGTGTTTTGACGTGTCCGCGTGTGCCCGACGGCCCGGCGCCGCACCTCCCTTGCCGGGAGGTCACCGCGCGCGCGAACTTTGAACCGAGTGGCCAGCGCGGTCGCTGGTTGGACCCCTCGGACGACCGTCGTGTGCTGACTTTGTATTGGGCCGTTTGAGTGACAATGGGCCTCGGGGATTATAAAAGCAGCGACACGCCGCTCGAAAACAGGATCAGCCGACCCACCGAGAGAGAGTGTCGCTCCCGACTGGGGGGAGATGTGTCACGCGTTTTCGCCGGACGCCGTCGTGCGAGAACAGTCGCGTTTGTGTGAGCTCTCGGCCCCAGTGCCGATCCGTTCATGTCCTGTATGATAACCTGTATATAATGTATAAAGTCCCTTTTGTTATTCTCATCGACGCCAGGCTCGGAGTCTTCGCTACCAACGCTCTGTCACGAAACGGGTGACGAGCGCTACGGGACCACAAAGCCGTAATCGTGGTGCAGCGGTACAAGTTCGTAACACTGGATGGCAGCTACGGGATTGACCGGCATCAGCTACCTCGGCGCGGTGAGTGCCTGAAGTTTACCTCAAACACCAGACTTTCTCTGACACAGGTTATAGTAGCTTAGGGAAGGATTTGGTGTTGCATTGTGATAACCTTGTGTGTTTCAAGCCTAGTAAGAGTGTTTTGAAAACCAGGGGATGCTGAGGGGGTAAACAGGGCAGTGTGTGATATACTTGCATATGTCTTACTAGTAGTGTTATAGTAGCGTACGGCAGGTATATTCAAAAAGGGTAAACAGCAGGAGGACAGTGTGAACGATGGAGAAGTACAAGGTGAAGGAACTTCTCGAAATTTGTGAGGAGTTGGGCATTGAGTTGGGCTCAACCAAAAGAAAGAATGCGATCCTTGAGGTCATGAGGACTGGGGACGTAACGGCTGAGGAGGCCGCTGAGGCCTGGGCGGATATCAATGAACGAAGGGAAAGGGAGGAAAGGAGAGAACAGGAACGTCGCGAAGAGGAGGAAAGGAGAGAACAGCAACGTCGCGAGGAGGAAAAGAGGGAGAAGGAACGTTGCATGGAGGAAAGGAGAGAGATTCGTGAGCACGAGCTTAAAATGAAAGAGTTGGAGACCCGAAATAGCTCGCCAGCGCCTAGTCTCACTTCTAACGTTCCAAGAATACGCGATCAACTTCCACCCTTTGTCGTCGGAGAGGATATGGCCAAATACCTCGTGAAATTTGAGCACGTGTGCGAACGGAATAGCATTGAGCGATCCCTCTGGGCACAGAATCTGTTAGCGTTGCTTCCTGGGGAGGCATCAGACGTAATAACTTGCTTATCGAAAGAGGCGTTTGAGAGCTACAGTGATGTGAAGGAAGCGCTACTGCGCAGGGGCGTAGCCAGGGGGGGGGCTTATGGGGCTTCAGCCCCCCCCGAAATTTTTTCGTGCTGTCCATGCGCCGCCGACCAAAGCGACCCCCGGCGCCGGAAATCACTCTGGATTTTGTCTAGAATGTCTTTTTGACGTTCGAAAAGACATTTAACCGCGAAGATTGCGAACTCGGGCTGGATTTCGTGGCAAAGCCCATACACCGGGAGTCACATAACGCCAAGTAGTCCCATCCGAGCACAAAGTTTCAAGGGCGGTTTGATGGTGAGTGGGCTCGCCGCGGCATCTCACTGAGGCCACGGAATCTATGGAGCGCGTGGATGTCAATTGCGAAACTTTATGGGTATAAATCTCATAAGCTCTTGATGTGAAAGGTGCACTGACATTTCCAAAGTTGTGCTTTAGATTTTCAATTGCGGAACTTTGTGGGTTTAATGTTGTTATAAACATTTGACGCCAAAGGTCTATTGATTTTTCTAAAGTCTTACATCGGAACATACAATGAGACAAGCCAAATCAACACACTAGCAGACAAGTTGACAAAGCAGGCAGCGAGGTCCAATGAGACGAAGCGTTGGGGTGGTTCATTTGTGCCGTCATGTCACACAAAAAAATATCAACTTTTTTTTTAACCTACGCCAGAACATCCATGTCACGACACTAAAGCCAGCCAAAGTAACTACGTTCTTATTTATTTTTTCTACTTTGACTTTTATTCGCGAGGACACATTGAGCCTCTTCAATTTTTTTTTTTTTTGTTCTCGCTACCCTACCCGTGGGCTGCCAGAGCCAGCCAGAGCGCATACGTTTTTCTCGTATGGCCCCGACCACCGTGCGGTGCACTTCGGTGCGCGTTCGGTTTGCCCTGGCCGAGTGGATTTTCACCGGACAGAGTTTTGGACGCTTTCTGGCTAGCAGACGAGAAAAAAAAAACAATGGTCGCTCGCCGCCGTCACTGTGGGGACTCGAAGGATTGCACCGCATTCCTTGAGCGGAACCTTTCCGGAAAGTCTTGTTTCGCCGCTGTTGGACCAAGCGTCTCATGTTTTCTTCGGTATTCCTTCCGTAGCCCCATTAGGTGTCCGAAGTAGGCATTAGATTCTGGCCAACATACTTTCCTATGCGTTTTTTTTTTTCATTTTGGTGCCTCCGCCTCACAGAAAAAAAAATACATTGTTGCGGCGCAGCGAATTGTCGCATGGTGAAAGGTCGATTTTGATACTTCTTTTGCGGAAAGTAATGGGCGACGGGACGCTTCAGTTGCCGGATACGTTTATTATATTATTGCGAAAGAAATTGTATGGACCCTCCAGGCGCATTCCTGCCATCGCCCTCATGTTTCGTATAAAGGCCAAGGGTGATAACATCGTGACCACGCGCTGCATGCTGTATGTGCGAGTGAAAGCGTAGGAGGGGAGGTTGAATAGGTGAGCCGACGATGGTGGCTCAGTCTTGTGTGTGCAAAGGAGAAAAGCGGGGAGCAAGCGCGCCGCCTTCCGTCGCGCGCAATACATCGGGGGGAGTGGATGGAATGGGGGCGGAATCTCGGATTCTGTGAATCTATGATTGTGCAACATGTTTATTTGCCTTGTTTGACGCATTATATACAGTTACTTCTTCTTACATACATAGACTCATTGGAGACTTATACGTATACTTAAATATCTTGTTGCGAGGTTTTGTGTATACATGCAGTGAACTTTGTTTCCAATGACACTTTTTTGTCCTTTATCAAGCCGTATTTTCGCATTTGCATATCCCATTGTATCTTTGCATTTCTAATGTACGAGGGCGAGTCAAATGGAAGTGAGCCTACCCTAACCACGTAATAATGGTTCGGTTCATTATCTGCGAGGCATGCGCGTAGGAGAACGGCATGTCTCATTTACAAAAGTGACACGCAGGTGTGAAGATCAATGTTCTTTAATGCTCTCATACACTGGGTTGATATGGTTGCGTCACATAATCGACACTTCAAAAGTTGAACAGCTCGGTGTCGCGAAGTTTTTCACAGCTGAAGGTGTTTCCAAAACAGAAATTAATCACCATATGACTGCCGTGTTCGTTGAACACTGCATTTCATTGACCACTGTGAAGCGTTGGAGCAAACGGTTCAAAGGACGTTGCAAAGACATTCCAAGACCGGCCCAAAACCATCGTGCAATCACCCCCCACACAATTTTAAAGATTCATGAGCTGCTGAAACAAGAACGGAGGATAAGCATCGATGAACTGGCAGACCGTCTGAACATCAGTCACGGTTCGGTTCACGCCATAATTCATGAGCTTCTCGGTTATCGACTCTTTGGTGCGCAATGGATCCCCAAGATTTTTATCCATCGCGAGAAGACGGATAAGTTTCGCGCTGCCTTGACTCATCTGATCGGGTATCACAATGAGCATGACGACTTCTTGTTTGCAACTGTGATCGGGGACGAACCTTGGTGCCACTACTACGAGCCTGAAACACGACGGCAAAGCTTACAGTGGAAACATTCGAATTTACCACGCCCAAAGAACGTAAAGGCCATAATTTCCGCTGGAAAGGTGTTGTTCACTTTTTTTTTCGATCGACAGGGTCCATTACTGATAGAATTTGTTAAATCTTGAGAGGCTATCAATTGTTTCCGATATTGTGAAACGCCAGAACAGCAGCGTGTCGCAAGAACCAACAGCAAGAACGAACATCGTGGAAAATTGACGAATGGGGTCATCTTGTTCCACGACAATGCCTGTCCCCACGTCACTTATGTGGTTAATACAAAACTGGCAAAGTTCAAGTGGGAAACGCTGCAACATCCGCCATACAGCTCAGACCTGTCACTGCGACTTTTACATTTTGGGGCAACCGAAAAAACAGCTCAAGGGAACCAGATACAGACTTTTTGAAGCAGCAACCCAAGGAGTTTTATAAGACGGGAATCACGCAACTCGTTAGTCAATAGGACAAATGTCTCAATTCTCATGAAGACTACTTTTAAATAAAGTACCCCGTTGTTGGCTCATTCATTTGACTTGCCCTCATATATCTTGCAGAACTCCTGCTTTTTATACGTGCTCTCTGTCGCGACTATAACTTCGGTGCAATTACTCACGATACACGACAAGGGACAGCTACTCCTGCGTAATACATCGGAACAAACGACAGCGTCATTGAGATTTTTCACTGGCCATTGCATATATACAAGAATGTAAGCACGGTTCTTGAATGACAAAGTTTCATTAACATATTTGTCCTCAACTTGTTCAGTTCATTGCCTTTTAATTTTTCATATCAGCGGCATGCACTGCTTTCCTGGTTTCGATATGATATAGTTCTAAAGTTCGTGTGATATTTTCTTTACCTAATAAATAGACAAAAAACATGGAAGCATTGACGTCAGTTACGTTGGGCACAATTTTTGGCACATACGAGTATAATATTTTATGAAAAAATACATATTTTACTTGTATTTACAATGCGTAGCTTTCAAGAATTTGTTTACAGCATCTTTGGCAATGACAATGCAGTTATTATTCATGTATTTGATCCCTCGATAAATTGTTTAAAAGGAAGCTTTAGCTCGGGCCCAATCCGACGCGGCCTATTCAAATACTTGTAAAACGCAGAAACGCTGCTCTGAGATAATCCTGCTAATCGCTTTTATTGAAATTGGTTGCATTTGAGAGAGAAAGTTAAATCCTAGTGTCTGTTGGAAACAGAACTTCGATTTAGGGCCTGAATGTTGTTTAAAATATTTTGGAAAATTCGAAAGTTTGAAAAAAATAGAAGCACGACGTTTACAAACTAATAGCTATGCATGAAGAACAGATATTGTGGTTCTGTAAACGGCAATTATTATAACAGTCAAAGCGGACAAGTTTGCTACGACAATTTGTATCTTACGTGAATTGGTTACGTTGTGCAGAAGGGTTCTGCAAAAGCCGTATTTCCACAATACTAAATTTTTTTGAGATTCATGTGTAACATATCTATTTTGTCCGCTGTAGATGTACTATTAGATGCAATTCACAGAATTGTGATATCGTTTTTCATTGTAGAGTCACGGAGTTTTAAGCTTGATAGTTTCGTTTTCTGAAAATCTTCAGTTTTGGCCAATTTTTAATAAATAATTGACCACCTAAATGAAAAGTTCGAGGCCAGTAGTCACTAGAATTAAACTTTTTCTTTTAAATGCAATAAACCTCCTCAAATTTGGTGAAGTGGTTGAGTGGTTGCAGGGAAAAACGAATTACCCTTCTACATGTACTTAAATGGGAGCACCCGAGCTAAAGCTTGCTCTTAAGGAGGAGGCTGAGCTGCAACATGCAGTTATATATATATATATATATATATATATATATATATATATATATATACATAAAGACGCCGACACGCTCTTTTAAGGTCTCTCTACCACGTGACTTGCTTGCCACATACATATTCTTCTTTCATATGTATATATATATATATATATATATATATATATATATATATATATATATATATATATATATATATATATATATAGATTTATATTGGGCCAGTGGCGTAGCCCCCCCCGAACAAAATTTCTGGCTACGCCACTGCTACTGCGGAAGTACAAATTGTCGCCCGAAGCTTTCCGGCAGAGGTTCCGGTATGCAAAAAAGGGTAAGGAGTCGAATGTTGACTTCGCGTTTCGTCTAAAAGCCGACTTGGTGGAATGGCTGAAGGGCGAAGAGGTTTTCGACGACCGCGACAAAATTGTCGAATGCATCGCGTTGGAGCAGTTCTACCGTTGCATTGATGAGGATGTCCGGCTCTGGCTGCAAGATAGGCTAAAGGAGGTTAAGCTAAACAAGGCAGCAGAGTTAGCGGAAGAGTATTACACTCGCCGCAGCTTGCACAGCAAGGCAGTGCGCATAGAAAAAGCAGATAGAAGAGATGGGTTTTACGGGAAGCCCGACGAACGGAAGGAAATCACGCGTCGCGAGTTTCGGGACGACGAGTCCCTTCCCAAAGAAACTGTAAGGGATGGACAGAATGCATCTCAGAATGATGACGATGGTCCGAAACAGCGAAACGAAATGACGCGTTCTTTTGAAAAACGGAGACCGTTAACCTGCTACAATTGCAAAAAGCAAGGGCACATCGCTGCAAGCTGCCCAGAGAGAATTGCTTTTGCAACGATACAGGAAACTCACAAAAACATACGTCTATTGGAGCCCTATGTGCAGGAAATTAAGGTAAACGGCAAGAAGTGCCGAGCACTGCGGGACTCTGCAGCAACTATGGACGTTGTTCACCCGTCTTTCGTCTCCTCGAGTGATTTTACGGGAGAGTGCGTTAGGATACGGCAAGTGGCCGAGAAGGAGAGTGTCTGTTTACCGATCGCAACGGTTAGCATTGAAGGAGAATTTGGGAAACTTAACACCGAAGCCGCTGTGTCAGCCGCCCTCCCGGAGCAATTTTCCTACCTCTTCTCAAATAGCTCGGAGCAGCTGCTGAGGGATCACGGCAAATCATTCTTTGCCGACGTGGCGTACGTGGCCCCCACGCGATCCAAAGCGCGCCCGCTGTCGAGGGAACTTGACTTAGCGTCGGTGAGCGAACAGCGGTGCGGCACACGGACCGATCACGGTAACTTGAGTGGCGAGCAGTCACGGGAGAGGCAGAGCTCGGAGGCTGGCCTAGACGAGCGGGTCCTGGAAGTGAGTGGGAGTGACGCGTGCAGTGCTAGCCGCGATATAGACTCGACGCCGCAATTAGGCGACGCGGGCTCCACACTCGCTCCGGTTTCCGCCAGCCGGCAGGAGCAGGCTGCAGTTGAAAGAAAAAGTCTGATTCGCGAACAACAGGAAGATTGTTCACTAGCCGATCTGAGGAAGAGCGTCAAACGGGGAGTGAAAGAAAAGGGGGTTTCATTTGGCAAGGAATCTGGCTTATTGTACCGCCGCTACACGGATAAGCAGGGTCGCAAATATAAGCAGCTTCGGATTCCGCGAAAATATCGCCGGGAAAAATGAATGACCTCATTTGCTTCCTCAGAAGTATGTTTTCGGTCCAAAGCGATTTCAAGGGGACCATTCTATTTGTAATTATTTTTGCTGATTATTAATTGTTTCTATTTTGTTATGTTGATGATTTGAAAACTGATTGTTTAAGCCTTGTGTGCTAGATCGTACACCTGCCTCTTGTTGCAGCGGGAGAAAAAAAGGGGAAAACAATTTAGTTAGGTTGATTTGAATTATGGCCTTGTCTGGTGTTTGACGGGAGACAGAGGGCACTTGTTCGTGTTGGGTGTTGCCTTTTGCCGGTCGGTTTTGCAAGCTGCAGAACGACCAAGCGGGACCAGTGGCGAGAAGCAAGGTCTTAGGAACGACCCGAGCGGAGCTGGTCAAGGTGCCTTGGCGACGACGTGGTGAGCAGAGCTCCTGTCCTGGCGAGTCGGACCTGGGCACGTGAGGTTACCTGGCGTCCCGACACTGGACGTGAACTTGGACGAGCCTGACGAACGTGCGCGCCTGGCATCCGAGCCACGTGGAGGCAGCTCGTCTTCCCGGCGCCTTATCTGAGGGCGGGGATGCTGTTGTGCCATTACCACAAGCCCGGATTCCGAATCTGCAAGATGCGGAATCTATCCTGCGAGCGCCATAATTCTCCCTTCACAAGTCAAGATGCTGCGCCTTCGTGCGGGAGAAGCCTCGGCGGAGCAGCGTGTTTTGACGTGTCCGCGTGTGCCCGACGGCCCGGCGCCGCACCTCCCTTGCCGGGAGGTCACCGCGCGCGCGAACTTTGAACCGAGTGGCCAGCGCGGTCGCTGGTTGGACCCCTCGGACGACCGTCGTGTGCTGACTTTGTATTGGGCCGTTTGAGTGACAATGGGCCTCGGGGATTATAAAAGCAGCGACACGCCGCTCGAAAACAGGATCAGCCGACCCACCGAGAGAGAGTGTCGCTCCCGACTGGGGGGAGATGTGTCACGCGTTTTCGCCGGACGCCGTCGTGCGAGAACAGTCGCGTTTGTGTGAGCTCTCGGCCCCAGTGCCGATCCGTTCATGTCCTGTATGATAACCTGTATATAATGTATAAAGTCCCTTTTGTTATTCTCATCGACGCCAGGCTCGGAGTCTTCGCTACCAACGCTCTGTCACGAAACGGGTGACGAGCGCTACGGGACCACAAAGCCGTAATCGTGGTGCAGCGGTACAAGTTCGTAACATCGCCTGGCATGCTACTCCAGATACTCCACACACACACACACACGCACACACACACACGCACACATGCACACACACACACACACACACACACACACACACGCACACACACACACACACACACACACGCACACACACGCGCGCGCACGCACTAGATATATTTACAAAGTTTCCTTAAAGGGAAGCTGAAAGGTTTTCCAGCAAAAATGAGTGAACCTCTGTACATAATGGTTTTCAACCCTCCGAATTCGAATATCGTATCGAAATTGAGCGAAAGAAAGCGCAAATATATTTTATTTCGACGAAAAGTGCAGCAGCGGACACGCCCAGCTCGCGCGTCTCGTTTCCACCTTTGATTGGTCGGGCGCCTCGTGACGTCAACTCTAGTAACCGACCGCTGCCGCTACACATGAAGCGCGGCGCCAGGTAGTTTGGTGCTGTTTTTCTGAGACAGTAATGGAAAATTTAGAGAGACTGCGTTTTTCTGAGGAGTTCGGCGTTACTCCCTACATGTACGAGCCGATTGCGAAGAGCCGGTCTCTCGAAGAAGCAAACGATGCTGGTGTGAGCAGTGCTTTCGACGCGAACGAAAGCAAAGTCTTTGGATCTCCTCGGGTTGGAAATGCTCTTTGGTGAGTATGTTTTTTGCAAAGTGATCTAGTGATCTCGCCGATCTTTCGCCGATCTAGTGAGCTCGTTTCCGGTCAAACAACTGTAGTGTTGTGTTCCTGCATGCCTCCTCGTGGAACGTAAGCGGGGATGCGATCGTCGGCATTTGTGCGCTGTCCAAAGCTGTGGGCAATCTACAAAGATGGTTTAAACGCGTGAAAAGCATCCCGGTTCATGCAGTACGTGTAGTGACCTTCATCTGTTGACTACCACGTTGACTACCACTCACGTTGATTACCACTCACGTTGACTACCACGCACGTTGACTACCACTCTACATACACGCAGACGCACCAACAAAGGAATGCAGGGTCGATCGAAGCAGATTACGATGGCACGCACGCAGAAACAAGCGCGGTCAGGCACGGTCGCGGACGCTGCGAAGGAACGAAACACTAGAGTTGACGTCACAACACCGCGGTTTCCGGTCTCCGCTCGCATCCTCAGCGTCAGCAGCAGCGCGCGGCATTCGACGGTGGGCGGAGCTACAGCGCAATTTCAACCGACGATTACTTCGCTCCTAATTGAAAAAAAAAAACAAATTTTACCTACATGGTTTATAAGGTTCCCGCATCCGTATATGAGCGTCTTATTGAATTCGACAGACTCTTCAGCTTCCCTTTAAGGCTCGTGGCCCACAAGTACATCAGTAGCACTTTCATGGCATGGAACGAGCAGGTGGAACTTTGCTAAGGAACAAGTATGCGCCGCAGCTCCAAGCTCGAGTTCCGTTGAAGAAGTAGCACCACCTTAAAAAGCTGGCTCTCTGACACGTAGCGGCAGCAGTCGCACAGCACATGTTCCAGGTCTTCAGGAGCGTTACATTCAGAGTACGTTGACAAGTCCGTCAACGGAATCTTCCACTTGAAGTATTTCGCGTAGGCCACGTTGAGTCTGGTGCGGTAAAGGCACATTCGGTCTTGTCTATTGACGCCCCGCGGTATATAAAAGTCCCAAGATGGATCGATTTTATATAGGGATCCGTACTGATGGCTGCAAACGTCAATTCGTGAGAGGGATCCGTGAGAGGGATTGCTGCAAACGTCAAGCGTGTGCGGATACCAGTGTTGCCGATCTTTTGTCGCGGCAGCTATCTAGGCCATTTCCCTCGATTTGTCATGCGCAGCTTTGACAGAACAGTAAGCTTGGACGTTCCCTTATATACCACAGTGGGCTGGTTACCACTGAAATACAACGCTGCGTTAACGTGATCCGTAGAGTTCGCAGGCTTTATTGCATAGGCGTCTGATATCGATGAAAAGTTGTTCCTGTGTGCGTGGCGACCTCAGGTTTAGCAGGGCCGCTCTTGAGTCGGCGAAAATTACCCAAGACTCAGCTCTCTGGTCTATGATGTAAACAACAGCTGCTCGCAGTGCAGCTAGTTCAGTGGCTGTAGCTAAAGTGCGGTGACTAAGAGTGGCAGAGATGGTAACACTCGTTGACGGAATCCCCACAACAGTGGCGGATGATGTAGGTAAAAATATGACGGTGGGTGATGTAGCTGGTGTTAATATGCTCTAGAGCAAAAAAAGTTGACAATCACTTTAGCATACGCTAAAGAGCACGAAGGCGAAAGCCTGCACGTCATGAGGCATTCATTACATTGAAATTTACATTAGAATGCGCTGTTACTTCCTATTACTTATTTTCTCTTTACTTGTTTTAATTCGAAGGCATTATGTGAGTCATGAGGCGCAAAATCCAGTAAAATTTGAACGTCTAGGGTTCGACTCCCACCAAAGGTCGTGGGTTAGAGTGCCTTAATTACCTATGTCTTAATTAACTGTACCTTAATTAACTTTGTCCTAATTAACACCAAAGGTGTAAGGCGTCGTAGGTTTGAGTGATTGAAATAGCTATCTTGATTAACTGTGCCTGAATAAACTTTGACTTAATTAACATCAAATGTCGTGGCTTTGACCCCCACCAATGGCCGTGAGTTAGACTTCCATACATTTGGTACCATTGATTGAATTTCCGTTGACGCCAGACGGTCAATTTTTCGACCCATGAGCTATGTAAGGCTTGTGCCTTATTATGTCAGCGCTGGAACGAGAGTATATTTCTTGCTCTTGAGGCCAGGCACTGACGTGTGTGAGAAAGAGAAATAACGTTTATTTGCACCCGCAAAAAGAGTCCCGACGAGTGAAGAGTCTTCCTGTCTCTTCGGCTTGCTCGTGCCTTTTCAGCTGGCTGTTGCTCCTTGGCGCTTAGCGGTGTCCAAGGCCATGAGGATGACTTCTCTTTGATCCTCTTCCTTCGAGCTTGTCGTTAAAGTCTCCAGGATTGTCTATCCCTATCTGGGTTATTGTATCTAGGACATGTCCATATTATGTGGATCATGTCTGTTTTGCCCCGCAGTGTTTATAATTCATGTTCTCAGTGCTACCGTGTCATCTCTTCAGAATGCAGGGGTTGCAGATGGATAATGTGTTGTAGGTGATCGTACCTTGCTTGGTGTTTATAACGAAGCGATCTCCCTTGGCTTCTTGTAGGCTAACGCCCGCGCTTTCTCGCGCTGCTCTACCGAGGCTCATTTCCGGTGCCTTCTGAAGTACCGTGAGGCTTTCCCGTAGTCGTACAGTCACATTCCAGCCCGTGCCCGGCAGTGTCGATGGGTTCGATGATACTGATAGCTCCGCTTGCTTCTTCCCTGTTCCCTTCTTTAGTGCAATGGCCTCGCACCGAGCTTCCTTCGTCGTCTCCGCGCCATATGGCACAATCTTTTGCCTCCTTTTCTCCAAAACGGTGAACCATCCGTCGTTGTTGGATCCCTTAGGATCCTTTTCGGTGCCTTCCACCGCCACTTCCATGTCGCCTCTTCGATGGGAGCATCTGGTGGCTTGCGGCTCCCTGTTGACACCTTCCTTGACCGGGGCCATGCCAATGCCGAGGTTAGGCTTATAGCGCGGCGTGGTGCTTTGGTCAGTCTTTCAGCCGTAAAATCAATAAAAATCCACTCACAGGCACAAAACATTGTGTCCACCCGTTCCTTGTCACTTCCGAAAATCTATTTTAGCCCTTTCACAGACCATTTTTGCGAAAAAACCACCAGAATCCTTGGCTGTTCGCGGAGCCGACGTAAACACGTCCTCACTCCTCGACCCCACCTGGAGTTCCCGGCACTAACGTGAAAATGTAGCAAGAAGGGAATTTCCGCGGTGGCTCTGTAAGCTTAGAAAGGTTTTGATAATTCGCCGCGAGGAAGCTCCGCACAAGTGGACCGCTGCCTGAAGCAAGCGGATGACCCAACAAGCTGGCAGGAAAGCGCATATGGACTCGAAGAAACTCGGACTGCAAGAACACTGGAACCAGAAGGGCGCTTGCTTTCAGCAAGCTGCACCATACGAAAGAAAAAGCTGGGGATACGAAGTGCCTTGTATCGGACACCCGATAGGGAAGTGACCGATGGGAAGCGATCAAGATAAGATGAAGCATATGGGAAGTTGATCTCTTTAGAAAGCAAAAATTTGAAAAGCTGAAGTCCACGGCAGGAACAACCAAAGTATCGGCGGTGATGAGCCAGAATAAGTAAACAGCGCCAGAGGCACATAAATTGGACCACCGCTGCTGCGCTAGCTTTTAGTTTGAATATGTTTCGCCAGCTTTGATCCCTAAGCCTCAAAATCCTTGCCTTGCGTTCAGCTCGAACAATCCATTCACTCTCTATTCGTGGTGAACAGCTGAAATTGACTTTCCATCAATTTGGAAATTTGGAAAGGAGCTTATTTTCTTGCGACAGAGGATGATGCTTCAAGCCATATCCTCATGGCATCGACTGCTTGCACTTACGTCAGATTACCCGTAGGCTTTCGATTCTGAAGGCTTAGTGATGCAACTGCTTTTGCTTTTCCTTGTTGTCTTTTCTTTTTCTTTCGTATTTGCTCTCACAATTTGTCGATTACAGTCGCAGAGAGGACTGCGCAAGCCGTTGTACGAATTCGCAACCATTTCATCGCAGTGGGCAGACCGCTATTGTTGGGAAATCAACTTCCGTATTCAGTCGCTTTCAAGCACTATTCGGGCAATATAAAAGTTATGTGTCTGTGTCAGCCCAGTCCGGCTCTGCAAATAACAAAGCTGATTTCGAAAGGCTCGGAATACGTTGGTTAGAGAAAACTTCTGGAGGTTATTTTCTTTGCTTTACTCATGTGGGGGCACTTGAACATGTAAGTAACAAGATTTCAACAAGATTGAAAGCATGCGTGACAGCGCTAAAATGGTCTTCTCCCATAGTACTTACGCCGCTTATTATAGCTGAAGTGTATAGGCTGTTGCACACGCACACACACAGCTCCCTACAAAAACAGGGGAAAGGCGCCCCATTTGCATTTCTGGCTATTCCAAAGCATTGCAGGCATCTTCATGCATTCGTCTGGAGGCGGCTCCTGTGCAGCAACTTGGGAATTTTCTTTTTCTGCACGACAGCATGGCTTTCGGTTTTATTCGTCGAACAGCCTCTGACTCGTGGAACCAGCCACGTTAAGACGTTTCACCACTCCGTCATTTTTCCACCTTGCATAGTGTAAATTATAGCCTTCGTTTTGTTTAGGCGCATTATTTGAAAATCTTTTTTTTTAGTCTGCATTTATTATTTTTTCCAGACTACTACTGGCAAAAAAAAAAACAAATCAGCAGCGCGATGTTGTACATTGCAGAAGACACTTGGGTCTGCCTCGGTGAACTAGCACAGCTCATGTTACATGTTAACATGCATTGGACCCTTGTGAACGACGGTGATAGCATAATTTTTAACAGACTTCACTCTGAGACTTCGCTAGGCCTATTGTCTCAGCGAACAGAAGTAAAAACAAAGTTATACTTTCAGACCTTGTTACTAAAAGTGTTGTTGTTACTAAAATTGTTACTAAAAGTGTTGTTCGACAGACAATCCGATGCACAGGAAAAAGGGGTAAGCGTGAAACCTGTGAAGAAACACGGAGACGGCGTAGTGCAACTAATCCGAATGTGCATTGCGCTGTAAGCCTTTAACGGGTGAAATATGCTCGCGTCGATATCAAGCCATCAATGCGACAACACCGTTATTTGGACTTAATTGTGGATGAGCACATCTCTTGGCGCCCTGCCGTTAAATTTGTGCGACGCAAATCGCAATTCCTCCTGAAACATGCGGCCGCCTTAACTGCTAGAGGTGCTGGCTGCGACCAAACAACGGCTCTGCAGGTGTACCAGTAATCTGTATACTCTCAAGCGTGATGTATGCGTCAGCAGTCAGCAATCCTGAACGTACCACATAGTTCTCGATGATCTCGTTCCCAGCTGGAACGAGATCATCGAGTTGCCCTTCGACTAATGCTTGGATTATCCCCTGGCACAGGTTGTTGCATTATTCACTGAAGCGCTTCAGTTAACCCTGAGGCTGCAAGCAGACCAGGGAGCTCTATATCATATTGAGCATCAACAGAGCGCATGCAATGGTCAATCGCTCCTCGATCGTCTTATTCACCGCCCGTTTTCTCGAATGGGCAAAATGGCGGTATTACTTATGAACACTGCTGACATTTCTGAACATGCTGCTTCAGTTACGCCCCCGCGTCCGCTTTCGAAAGATGTCACCAAACACGTACTCCCCGTTTACCTTACCCTCTCTGACATACACGAAAAGTCTGATATGCCAGTTTCAGCAATATTTGAATTGACTAAGTCTCACATGTTCGAAAGATTTCCGGATTATCTTCAAGTATTCACTGCTGTATCTGTACACAGCAGCAGTCAAAGCGCCTCTGCAGCATTTTTGCTGCCTTTCGACTCAAGTACGACGTACAGTCGCCCAAATCTTTAACTGGTGTGCGGGAGCGGCGACTTTTCCGTGCGTCAGCGCCGTTTGACGGGGCGAGGCTGGAAACAGTCTGAGGCTAAGCGCATGCGGACAAAGCGCGCTCAGCTGGGCCCATCGTCTACTAGGCTGTTTCCAGCCTCGCCGCGTCATACGGCGCTGACGCCCGGAAAAGTCGCCGCTCCCGCACACCAGTTAAAGATTTGGGCGACTGTACATACCCCATCCAGCCACCTCAACAACTTCGGAACTAGCCGCTATTAATGTTGCACTGAAATACGTGCAAGAGGGGTTTACCGCATCGAAGATTGTCATCTTTACGGACTATACCGCGCTGCCCTTAGCATGATTACAACGCAGTCAAATTGATTCTACAGATGTGTGCAGCAGTGCTGACTCTGCCAACAAAATTACATCACGTGTGGTACTACTCGTTGCCCAATAGATACCTTCACACGTAGGTATCTCAGGAAATGAAGATGGTGATCGGCTGGCTTCAACTTGCGCTCATAAGGACTGTGCCTGCCCTGAAATTTTGTGCACGCTTGATGACGCTTGTCTGCTGATTTGTCGACACCTACTCAAGCAGCATACAGACCAACGCGTAATAAATAAAGCGTTCCCACCCCGTGTGCGCGGTGAAGGATCGCCTCGTCGCGCTAGAGCGCAGCTATACTCAAGCGAAGGGTTCGCTTTGTGAACGTGTGCGAACGTTTATATATATAGAGACCAGGGCATGTGGCCAGTCCATCGTGTACATTTTGCGGTTGCTGCGAGACACTTCAGCACCTGATATTGGAGTGTCCCGCTTTCAGTGCAGTGGATGTCGCTAGTGAGTGTCTTCACCTCCTTGGCTTGTGGTGTACGACACTCGACAAGTGTTTTTACTCCAGCGGTTGTTCCTATACGCGATCAGGCTGATAGCGCTCTCCTAACTTTTCTGGAATTAACTAACTTCGGTTCACGTTTGTAACTCAGCTATTTCTTCTGCATTCTTTAGTAGCCTGACCTGCAGTGACCGGCCCTACTGCGTGTGACATGTACTGTGTGTTTACTTGATCTTTAGATATTTTACAACGAAAGCTGTATATGACTAACCTTTCGCAGTTTTTTCGGCGACCGGCAATAGAAACGGACTTAGCGACTTCTAACAAACCCATACGGATGCAGTGCGGCGGCGCAGATAGAAAAATGCGGAATAGATTAGAACGCTCGCCATGAACAATAGCGTGACGTCAAGGTTATCGCAGTACATAAGCAGGAGAGATATTGGCGCTAAGAACAGCTGCGTTATCAATGGGGTGAACACGTATGGTTTGTAAACTCGAAGAACAACATGCGTACGAGGAGCACCGGAGGGAACAGCAACGAGAATGTAAACGGCGCCGGTGCGAAACGACTACCAACGAACAACGTTCCCGTGATGCTGAACGAAAACGACAATCGCAAGCCCGGGCCCCTCCGAACAAGCAACAACGCCAGACTCGCAACGCAAAAAAAAAATGACAACCATTCCACTGTGTGAAGATTTAATGGCAGCGAAATCACTTTGCGCGAGGGCTTTGACTGTCGTCAGCTTTCGCCGCCATATGAGCGACACCCCATCTCCGCTGGGATGCGCTCGTCAACTCGACTTCTATATAATGGCAGAGTTAGACGCATGAAAAGGTCGCGAAAAATTGGTCTGTGCATTCAATTGTAGCGAAATAAAGGCGGCGATGATGGTCAAGAAATGATGCCGCATTCAGAACCGCGCCGGTAATGGCGACTTCTATATAATGGCAGAGTTAGACGCATGAAAAGGTCGCGAAAAATTGGTCTGTGCATTCAATTGTAGCGAAATAAAGGCGGCGATGATGGTCAAGCAATGATGCCGCATTCAGAACCGCGCCGGTAATGGCGATAAACAGGCAGGTAATAATACCCCTGTAACACTGGGAGTTTTAATAAACGAGAAGAAAGGGGGTTAACCGAGGGGCCCGATTTTTATTAGTCATATCATGAGACGCCAACAAACACTGACACCAAGGACAACATAGGGGAAATTACTTGTTCTTAATAAATGAAGGAAGCGATAAATTAATGGAAATTAAAGTGAATGAAGAAACAGTTTGCCGCAGGTGGGAACCGAACCCACAACCTTCGCATTTCACACGTGGAATGCGCTAAGTTGCAGGAGGTGAAGTGATTAGTAGCTGCGTACTTTTCATTACGAACAAGGCGTAATAATCAGAGGAAGCGATTGGACGTTCTATGGCCGACGAGCAGAGTGGCGGCTGCATGGGCGGCGGCCAGACGCTGCTGAGCTGGAGAGTAACAACATTTTGCGACAGCCTGCCGCACAGATTTTGTCTCTTTAAAATAACAAGTCCATTAAAACACACAAAAGTTATTATTTCTTTACGAGTATGGCTTTCAATTGGCAAACGCTTTGTCCTGTTTTGCTTTGTTTCTGGGGTTGAGAGTACACGTTCGCTCTGAGTGAGAAGCCGAATGAGTTTCTCGAACTCATCCGATTGCGGAAGTCATTCGGTGCTAATGACATTAAATATCGCTGTGTAGCAGCCGAATAATGTCATTCGATACTAATGCCATTCGGTTCGAATGACATTAAAACACCCAGAGTGACAGGGGTATAAGATTATCTGACAGTGAATCAAACGTGCCAGGATAAAGCCCAGGGAAAAACGTAACGCGGTGCGATGCCGGCGGTTAATGCAGCTGCGGCAGTGCGGCAAAACCAACTGGCGGCGAGCCGCTGCGACTGTCACTGAAAACATAACATTCTTGCCTCCTCTCTTCTACTCTGCGTCTAGGTGCGAGATGACACGCGCTTTTATTGCGATAGCAATTATACGTACCCTCCGGGTGCACTTTTGCCGTCGGCGCCGCCGAGATGTTCCATACAAAGTCCAAGGGTGATAACACCGCCGCCGCGCGCCGTATACTGTAAGTGCGGGTGAAAGCACGCGAAGCGAGCCCGCGAACGCGGCGAAGGAAGAAAGCGACGAGCAAACGCGCCGTCTTCCGTCGCGCAAAATGTCGTGGGAGGCTGGGAGGGAGGAAGGAGGGCGGCGCTGCGCTCCAGCAGAAACTGTATTTCGCGACCAGGCGCACGAGGAACTGACGATCGCCGATCAATCTCGCGCGCGAAAGGCAGGAAAGCGGGGAGGCAGCGCGGGAGGGACGGGAGCGCGGCTTCTAATCCACCAGCAACTGTGTACTCTGTGCGGCGGCGTGCGGTCGCGCGCGCCGTATCTTGAAAGCGGTCTGCAGGCGCCTCATACCGTTGTACGTGCTGTGTACTCGCCGCTGCTTGCGTTGAAGCGATAGACAGCACGAAGGGCACTTCCCTCTCTGCTACTGCCGCGCTTGCTCACGCCAGCGTTTTCACAGCGTCAGCGGTCATCGAATGTGGTGAGTTCAAATTGGCCCGTGCACGCTGACACTATGCTTCGTGATTCAGTAAGTAAGCGAACGTATCCAAGTTTATACCGCCGATAAAACTACTATCATTATTTCGTATACAGCTGTCTACTAATTTGCTATCGCAATCGATGCTTCGCCTTTCGGGCGAAACGGTGACTTTTTTCCTTCGTCTGCTGACAGATTGGCGCTATGCTTGCGTTCTTCGCCCTTCATTCTTAACGAGAGTCATGCCAGGTGATGATGACGACGTCGTTGCCACTGTGATCGTAATAATGTTGATGCACTTCCTTCTCTCGCGGTGTCGCCGCTTTCAAAAGACAAGGAGAATGTGGTACTGGGTTTCGCCCCCGCGTCTTTCACTCTAAAAACAGTTGCACCCTTTGGGGTGTATTATTGCCACACAACATTGATCGTCGTCTGTTTTGCTTGCGCTCCCTTTTTGAAAACGCTGCGCTCGTTACTTTCTTCTCGAAAATGATCTGTCATGCTGATCGCGCGCATGCCGTTCATGACTTGGAAGTACCGGGCTCGCAGCGTTAACGAAAGGGCATGCGGGCAGGACAGATGACGATTATTGTTGCATGGCAAATATGCACCCCAAAGGGGGCAACTGTTGTTAGACTGTTGTTTGTATTCGAGGCCCGTCTTGTCGTGCAGAATCGGATATTGGTGTACTGTCTTCAAAAACATTTTCATTAAGACGACTCGGTTTATTTTAGTCTCATCGTTGTCATAACAATAGCAAACGTTGGCAACCAAAACAAGCGCGAAGGAGTGCTGACGGGAGCAGACGATACTGCGAAACGAGTCGTCCGGCTGACACCAGACGCGAGTGCGAATAGAGCGGTCGGCCGAGTACGCTTGATACCAGTGTCCCTCACGCAAATCACTGAAGGGGCCTCTATCACTGGTCTCCTTCGTACGCGGCACCCGTCAAGCAGCGAAATAGCGGACCACGACCGATCCCTCCACGGTACCAAAAACGCGCCGCACGCATTTTCCCTCTATACTGTGACTGGGGCTCTACACATAAAGTTGGACCAGTTGGATGCGTGCCATTTTTATAAACTTTTAGCCCTCAGTGAAAAAGAGGTCGAAAAACGAACGGATATGAAGCAACAGGACCGAAGAAACGCTGGTTCTTTCGGCATTCCTTCTGCCCTGTTGCTTTCCATATTTTTGCCTTCCTTACTTTTTCTTCACTAAGCACTGCATTTTCTGGTGTAATGTCACTTGCAACACATGCATTCCGAGTGCCTCTGCGGTGTTGCCTCGTTTAGCGGAGGCGCAGTCATTTTAGGCTACACCGCACAATTGCCATCCATTAATCCTGGGTGAACCATGTTCCATGCGACTGGTGTACATCGAAAACATATCTTGGTTATCGAGAAACGTGAACCGGGCGTGCCCACGTTGTGGACATGACGTTCAAAATCTTCAACAACAAAAATTCGTTTTAGACCGTTCCCGCTGGGTGCGTACATCGGAATTGTGCCAAAAGCAGGCCTTGCTCCAGGTTTCAGAGAGGTTGTCAGCTGCGCATGGTCATATACGGGATGATTAGTTTTAAGTTTCCCGAAATTTTTAGAAATCGCCAGTTACAGTTAACATAATTCTAGCTCATGAGCTAGATTATTCAGAAAGGCTGACATTACTTGCTTTAGAAATCGAAAAACATATTCAAGTATTTAACTAAAATTCATTAGTTAACTTATTCATGATTTATTTGCGGCACCGTATTGCAATTTAAGAATTGCAGCCGGTGAGCTTGCAAGGCATATCCACTTGGAATGGATTTCCAGAATGTCACCAGCTTGGATATGTGCGCCATTAAACTCGCCGTAAGAATGCACTGGTCTTTCACTTACGTTTTTAACAAAACGCACTTTTATGCACTGAAGCGCAAAAGTATCTGGAACGCCCATGTATTTCGTCCCACACTTTGGGAAATAATATTTCTTAACTGGTGTCTTCCTAAAGTTTCATTTCAACTGGATACGTCTCGCAAACTCACGGGCTATAATTCCTAAATTGCAATGTGTGCTGTTAAGTACGTAATTAACAAGTTGTTTAATGAATTTTTGTTAATTTGTTGAATATGTATTTCGATTTTTCCTGCCAGTAATATCCCCTCTTCAATTAATTCAGCTCAAGAACAGCAGAAGCGATTGCCATGTGGAAGACTCCTCAAGTTCAGCTTAAGAGACAAAAGGAAATGGCGCAGTCCTGATTCGTCAGTAGGGAGTAACGGTCGCTGATATAGCAGTATCGTGTCCCAAATGGCAGTCGCAGGAATGTCCGCGGCACTGTGCGCGCGTTCCAATAGCGAGCGGCCGATAACGAACACACTTTGAATCGCAGCGGTGTCGTGATGCTTCAGGCGTGGAGAGTATCACCAGGCTGAGATGTCGTTTGCATTACTCTCTATACGCAACCCTTCGTGCCTCATTACGACGTATCTTCTTATATCTTTTTATGACTTCGATTTGGAGCTTTATATTTTGAACAAAGGCATGCCTGTAATGAACACCCATTTTTATTGCGCGTAGACACATTGAAGATTTATAATAGACAACGTGGCCAAATCTGCCTCTTCCGATCGTGAATTCGCACATCTCGTTTTCAGCACACTGGGCACGACCTATCGTCTTGCGCCGCTTTCACAACGACTTGCCGCAATGAATGCACTGTGGGTGGCACAAACCCTGGTAAACCTCAGCAAGCCTCAGCAAACTGCGCATTGGTAAACAACAACGCGAATAATGAGTGCACTTTTGTCTTACCTTTAATATGGAAGTTGAGTAAATCAACGTGGTCGCGAAGTTCGTGTGTCGTTATGTATGCAGCATACGCTGATGGCGTTCGGGCAACGCTTTTTCTACTTTGCTGCACAATAAAATATATTCACGTACTGGTCGCAGCGTACTGTGCGCTTGTAACTCTCGTTTACACAGGAAAATTACGCTTTATGAATTTGCTGAGTCGCGATGGGGCTGTGCCAGTCCAAATGTTTGCAACATTGGTCGTTTAAGCAAAGGTTGCTCTACATACAACGTAGCGATCGTCCTTATATACTACGTGATGTAAATGTGTCCCATCGGCTTAAGTCGAGGCGTTCTGCCGAAGCGAAGGGGATCAGCGCTGCGACCATACATATTTTGATCGGCTTACAGGAAGCGCTAAATCACAGAAGCCATCAAGCATTGCCCAGAAACACTGATTTTTTCTAGTCAGCCACACTAGATATTACTGGTGAGTATCTCAATTCCTAGCCATAAATACAAGAGAGCCACTGCGCATTTGTAGTAGGCGTTTATAAAACGTGCCAGAACTTGTGCGCGGCGCTGATTCGCAGGCACAGGTAATTCGGTTCGCTTTGTTTTGTGTTTTGCCAGAACTGGCACAGAACTATCTGCCGGCCAGATGACATGTCGCTGTACGTCCACCAGATTCCATCTGTTACGTTAACGCTCATTGCACGTGGTCGGTCTTGCTGCTACATTTTCTTTTTCTTGCCCCCCCCCCCCCCCACTTCTCAATTTATCCTTTCCTTGAAAAATACGGATACCGCGCACTATGAGAAGCGGTGCACGTGAAGTTTCTATAGACTACCTCCATCAAACTCTCAATTACTTAGACGCACTTAGTCGAACGGTGCAGGTAGAATTTCAAATAGAAATCTATGCGCAGAGAAGTACAAAACGTAACGCTTGACCTTTAACACGCCTTCTACTCTTGCAAAGAGAGGATCAATTGCACCTCCTCGAAGAGGCGTATGTTTCTGACGCCCCTGCCCCCATCATCTCCACCCCCTTCCCTTAAGGGTCGCATCGAACCATACGAACTCAATTTGGGGCGTATAAACCAGCGGCACCACCCAAGTGCTTCTTTTCGAAACCACTTCGCACTAAATCACATCTCTTTGTGTTTCCCTCCCCTCTGCATTCGCGTTGGAGACCCCTCGGTGACTCAAGTCGGTGAAACAACGACACCATACCGGGGTGAAGAGGCAGCGACTGAAGAACTGTAACACAATAGCATTATTATGAGGATTACAATGCCTGCAGGATCTGCTTGCGTTATAAACCACGTAAACATCGTTGTGAGGGCACGCGTGTGTCGGTGTAACCATCAGCCCAGCTAGACACCATTTTCGATTACAGAGTCTCCGGGATCGGCCCACATTTGATTACACTATCTACGGGGTTGGCCAAATTTATTATTAGTATCGTTACTATTATTACACGTGTCTTCGGGATAGGTCCAGTTTAGTATCAGATCCTCCCGAAATCGGCCCACTTTCCTCGGCCAGACACACAAGACTCGCCAAACCCCGGAAATGTAGGCGAAGAAAGCTGCGCTTTAGAACAGCAAGCAATACAGGCTGTTTCTGAAAAATCGGGCGTTTTTGATGGCGCCCGCTGGTTCTCGTATGCCTTCGACTAATAATAAAAAAAAAATTTAGAAAGTTGAACGTTAGTTTTAATCATGCTCAAATAATAACGCATTACGAAAAAGCAAACCAGAAACTCCGGCATTACTTAATTGAATTGCGTTCCCTTTTAGGTGGGCGTACATGTCAACCACGTTGCTGCAGTGCGCGCGCGGACACCAGCTCGCGGCGGCCGCGCGTGGTGCGCAGACTGGCCGGCGCCAGCCTGCGGAACGCGAGCCACCCTTCGGGCCCTCCGCGTAAGTGGGCGCTCTTTAGTTCCTGGACGGCCATTACAAGGGCGGTCCATTTATCACGCAATCAGCTCGTCGAGCTCGAAAACCGGCGCGCAGATGCGGTATCTTACCCCGGCATGTTGAATACGCACTGCGATACACGCGGCTAAGCGGGGGCTGAGCGGCGCGGCTACGTGATGGGCCGAGAGGGGTCACGTGATTGCGCGCGTATATTTGCGCGGCGTTCCACGTTCGAAGCGGCGGGCAGGCTGAGCGTCGCGGCGCATTTCGTTTCATCTGGATCCCAGTGCGGCCCTCCTCGTAAGCACTGCTCTCCAAAGTGCGCGCTGTTTATGCAAAGCGCAGCCGATACTTCGGACGAAGAAGACTTGGTGGCTGGCCTCCACGTTCCTCCGCGGTGGTCCATACGTACGACGTTGACTGTGTTGTCTGCGTTGACCCCACTCGGGCTTGAAGCAACACATAAAAAAAAATCGAAAATAGCCATTTGCGACGTAATAATTCTTGAATACGAACGGTACATGTACGTGCGAGAAAAAAAAAAAAACGCCTACCCAAGTTTTCCACACAGTTAAATACAGGCGTAACAGTCTCCTACACGCTCTAATAAAAGTATGTTGTTCTTTTTTCTTCGCTGCTGTTTACCATTTTACCATATTACACATATATAGAGGTGAAGACGGCGCCACGTTGAGGTGTTCACTACCACCTTGTGCATTACAGGAATAGCCATGGAGCCGCACGGCGCAGACAAAATGGTTTGAACGTATAGCCATGTATTGCTTATTATCACTTGTAGATGTTGGTATGTCCCGCCACCAGCGAACCCTAGAGGCACAGCGCACCCACTTATTCTGCAGCTTTTCTTGTGTGTGCGTGCGTGCGACCTGCAGGATCTATATAGACAGTGCAGCTGGGCTAATGTGATATATTACCTGCATTGCACATTATGGTCTTCCGTCATCCACGCAAGAGGCCACTGGTCGGTGTCGCCCAACCCCGTCTCTCGTGTCGTAGTCGGCCCGCGCATTAGGCCGACTCGCAGGCCCACCTTAAAGCGGCCGTCAGCGACAGCCGGGCGTGTCTCTCGCACGGGAGAGGCTGGCGCCACGGTGTGCCGGTCGCGCGATATACCCCGTTCCTCGATTACAGGAGCGCTGATCCTGTGGGCCGCGAGAGGGGGGGGACTGGCGCGACGAGGATCGAAATTGCCAAGAAGCGGCACGGACAAGGGCATTCCGCCGAGGGCTTTGAAGAGGAACGGGACCTGAGCGCAACCCTATAATTGAATGGGCTGGAATAAAAACAGAGAGGGAAAATGGCGAACGACCCGCCGATGGTCTGCCCCGTGGCCGGCAGTTCCTGTATATAACCGAGGCGTCAAGATGAAACAAAACAAGAAATGTTTCGGTGGTGGCGTGTGTACCGGTCATGTATGCATAATACTGTTCGCGCCCCCTTTCGGCACGCCCCGCGTAGCCCAGCAAATGTTCTCGCTCAGGGCAGAAAAGAAAGATACAAACATATTCGTAGCCCGCAGGAAAAGGCCCGTTTCTCTCGCATTGCGCACACTGCTATATATGCCTTGGCGCTATATCCGAACAGCCCGTAAACAGCTATGTATTTCGAAATTCCGGTGGATTTATTCGCTAGCGGAAAATTATAGGCGTGCTGTTTGATGGAAGTAAAAAATAATGTGCATTGAGACCTTCAAGGAAACAGATGTTTTAGAGTGGAGCCTACATTTATTATAGTCGACATACTTCTGTTAGCCACTAGATTCCTTGTGTTGTTGTTGTTGTTGTTGCTTGGAGACTATGCTTATTCTTGGCGTTCATCAGTTCGCTGCTTGCTGCAGTGAATTTTCCATCGCCCCTGGTTCTATTGTGCAAAAAGAAAGGGGGAAAATAATGGTTTAAATAAAACTACAATTTTAAACTGAATATGTATTTGCCTGTACAATCGGGTTCTGCCTGGTATATATATATATATATATATATATATATATATATATATATATATATATATATATATATATATATATATATATATTGATGGAAGCATATATATCTGTGTGTGTGTGTGTGTATGTGTAGACGAATGATATATATATATATATATATATATATATATATATATATATATATATATATATATATATATATATATATATATATATATACACACACCGAACGTAAGAAGTGCTACTGAACGAGCCTATATATATATATCCCTTGTATTCTGACCGACAATGCAATGAAGGTAAGCGCACCTCGGTTCTGCTTAATAAGAAAATGCCTTCTCAAAGGCTGAACTATTAATTGGCTTTGGATCTGCGTTTTGTCTTTCTTAGATGTACTTTTGTTCACTTCTTAATATTGTTGCACATATCATTAAAAAGTAAAGCATCGTCTATATATTGCAACATTTTTAGTCTAAACATCTTTTTGTGTGTGTGTGGAGGGGGGGTGGGGGGTGGCATTAGGACACTTGTAGCTACCTTTCGCTCACACGTACAGATATTATGCGTCACTTTATTTTTTTTTGCGTTCAATACCCTTCCCCTCGCTTAGAGAAACCCTTCAGATTGAGCTTCTTTTATTGAGTAATTACCGCGATGCTGACGCCACCGGTTCGCCACTCTAATGTTTAAGAATTGCTCTTCTGGTCATAGGCCTATGCAGTGACACGCTGCTGTACCATAAAATTACCCGGATATATTGAAGATGTCGTTTATTTCCTAGTATAGCTTGACGCATGTTCGTTTGTCAGTACTTGCCACAGCAAGCGCGCTTAGTAGCCTTGTTCCGCGCCGATAAGAGAAGGGGTAATGATATGCGGGGGTAAGGTTCTGCGGGAGGTAAAAACAAAACAGGAAAGAAAAAAAATAACAGGACAGAAGTGCAGGAGGAGGAAGATTACTTTGGCGAGAATATAATAAGAATAAAAAAGTAGTTTAATGGAAGCAATCGCTAGTAGGTAATGCGCAGGGATCAGCAGGGACCATGACACATCAAGGGATGGTATGCAGAATGCTGTGCAGCGGCATTCTGCATACCATCCCTTGATGTGTCATGGTCTGGCCGACTGGATCGCGTAGTTTCCTCTACAACAGTCGAAAGTGCCGCAATCACCGCGGCTTTGCGGAAACTACGGGCCTTTTCTGCACGAGATGTCGTTGTGCTGACGGATTCCAAGTCAGCATTGCAGAGATTACATCGGGGCCTACCTCTAGAGAAATTTACAAGGCAGTCTCTGGCACTGATCGACGACCTAACGAGCAAAGGATTTAACATAAGGTTTCAGTGGATTCCATCACACGAAGGAATTGATGGGAACGAGGAAGCTGACGCTCTGGCACGCCTAGCGCTGACATCTGTCCCAAAAGTGAAAGCTCCAAAAGCTTTTCGAAACCCTAAGGGTGCAATCCGCCTTCACTTTAGAGAGATGTTCAAGAATCCTCACGAATCCTGTGTGACTCATGGATTTACACGTGAACAAGCGACGCTTTTATACCGCATCAGGACCGACTCCGCGTACACCCCAGCTTGGTTATTCAAGACTGGGCTTCGCGCTTCCCCACTCTGTGTTTTCTGTGGTGACATTGGCGACATCGAACATTTCATTTGGCTGTGCCCTCAGTTTGACACGGAACGAAAAGCAATGGTCGACAACCTACAAAAAAGCGGTCTCACGCCAGGCACGTACCCAGGGGGGGGCCCGGGGGGGCCCGGGCCCCCCCCGAAATCAAGTGACATACCCCCCCCCCCCTCCCCACCTACGCCACCACTCCTCACACATTCCTAAAGCGCCACCAGATCGATGTTGAGACTTGACAGCTGTTCATCGGTCAGCATTATGCTGCCTTTTTCACTCCTTTTAAACGGCGGTAGTTATCGGCACCTCTTGTAATGTGAAGGACAAGTTTCTCATAGATTCCGCACCCGCGCGATTAACTCGAGATGCGTTCAGTTGTCACCATCTATTCAACCGTCACGCGCATAGCTGTTGCTTTTGTTAGTTCAACCCTCTTTGTTTAGGCTGATCCTGGGACCAGGAGAGGGATGTGGCTGTTACTGAGCTGGTCTGTACTCCCATGGAACGAGTTGGGGCCGGAGAAAACGCCAATTGCTTTTAACTTCTCCCTTTGCTTCATTATTTTCTTGAGTTACGGCTCGCCGCGACGCTGGCAGATGCCCGGAACCATATACACGTGATATGGGTTAGATAAGGTGGGAAATAAAATAATGTGAAAGAGCGTCCATCATGAAACCCTGCAATAACCCTTAAACGCATAAGCAAGATGACTGTCGCCCGTTACCTCGTCTGTTTTTCCCTAACTGTATAGCACTTTTCGTGCAAAATTGGCATCTGGAAACAAAAATCGCAAGGAGTTGAGAAATTAAGCGATATACTAAGGGAGAGAGCCAAAGCAACAACCAAACTGCAAGCAAAAGCGAGTAATAAAAAAAGTTAAGAGTTGTTTATGAGACTATTTATGGATCAACATCTTTTTATTGAAAAAGGAAGTAGAGAAAACGCCGCCGGAAGTGGAGAACAATTACTTGTTTTGAATGACGCTTCTACAGTTATCGGTCGAACCACCTCACGTAGCCACTTCTCTGCTGTGCTTATGTGGGTGTTTTTCTAACCTTTCGCGGTGAGCGCAGTACGCCTAGAATCGCAGAGTCCTGCGCTCTAAGCGGTTGTATGGGACTGGCGGCCGCACAGCGTTACGCAATTCGCGGAACAGTCAAAACTGATCAACAAGGCGAAAATAACTGATATTCGAAACTATAACATGAGAAACACTGAAGAAGCCGTAAAAAATGAACGCAGCCTGAAATCAGTAAAAAAGAAACCTGGCATAGGACAAACCATGATGTATGCACTAAAAGATAAAAAGGGTGATATCATCAGCAATCTCGAAGATATAGTAAAAGCAGCAGAAAAATTCTAAGCTGACCTGTATACAGTACCAAGAGGAGTCACGATACCTCACTTAGAAACAGTAATGAACAGGATACAGAAACTCCTATTTGACAGAGGAGGAGGAGGAGAAACATTTATTTAAAAAAATAAAAGAAAGGACAAGCAGGTGTCTTTCTGCTTGTGCGGGAGGCGCCCTTAGTCCAGGGCTCCTGCGGCTCTTGCTGTCTCCCGGGCCCGCTGCACCAGTTGCTGCTGGATACGAGGGTCCGAACTAGTCAGCACGGCCTCCCACTGCTCGGGTGTGGGGTTGGGTATTTGCGGGGCCGCCTTCACGTTGGGGCACGCCCATGTGGTATGATAAAGGGAGGCGTAATCATTACAAAAAGGACATTTGTATTTGACAGAAACCAGATTTGAAACCCACAGAAACCCAGAAACCCACATTTGACAGCTTCTCCAGAGTATAAACACCTGGCATTTCCCTGGCATAGCGAATCTTGTTACACAAAGATGCTTGAGGTCTGCCTCACCAAATTACGCTGCCGCATTCCCTCCCTAAATTTCTATTTATACAGGTCGGGTTTGGTTCCCTCTACCCTTTGTTCTTTTTGTGAAGAGGAGGAGACGATACAGCACTTTCTTCTATCTTGCCGCCGCTTTGCTGCGTTAAGAAAAAGATTGTTGGAGATACCTTTTCGAAGAATTGACCTGGACTTGACAGAACCTGCAATTCTTTCGTTCGGGGCGTCCACTTTGGAATTCAGCCACAGGGATGCATGCTTCGCTGTCAACATTCCTTACAGAATCTAAACGAATGCCCTGCTAAATTCTATTTTTTTATTACTTTTAAATTAATTATTCCTCATTCAACAGCACCTTCCTGATTTTATTTTAGTCGGTAATTCAACCCTATTCAATGCTATATTATATTATATATTATTTTGGAATAATCCACCCATTTCTTGGCCAATCCCCCATCATGGGTAGGAGCCACACGTGCCACAGGCTACAACAACAACAAAGGAACAAGAGATCAGGATCGCCAGTCGGCGACTAGAGACTGTGAAGGGGCACGTTTACCTAGGTCAATTAATCACAGGCAACCCTGATCATGAGACAGAAGTTCACAGAAGAATAAAAATAGGTTGGATCGCATACGGCAGACATTGCTAGCTCCTGACTGGAAGCTTACCATTATTATTGAAAAGTAAGGTGTGCAATCAGTGCATTTTGCCAGTGCTGACATATGGGGCAGAGACTTGAGAGCAAGTTAAGGACCGCGCAAAGAGCGATCGAACGAAGATTGCTAGGCATAACGTTAAGAGAGAGAAATAGCGGTTTGGATTAGAGAGCGAACGGGTATAGACGATATTCTAATTGACATCAAGAGGAAAAAATGTAGCTGGGCAGGTCATGTAATGCGCCGGTTAGATAACCGTTGGACCATTAGGGTTACAGAATGGTTACCAAGAGAAGGAAAAGTCAGTCGAGGACGACAAAAGACTAGACGGAGCGATGAAATTAGGAAATTCGCGGGCGCTAGTTGGAATCGGTTGGCGCAGGACAGGGGTAATTGGAGATCGCATTGCAGGGAGAGGCCTTCGTCCTGCAGTGGACATAAAACAGGCTGCTGCTGCTGCTGCTGCTGCTGCTGCTGCTGCTGCTGCTGATGATGATGATGGTGGTGGTGGTGGTGGTGGTGGTGGTGGTGATGATGATGATGATGATGGAGGTGGTGGGCCCCCCCCGAAAAAAAATCCTGGGTACGTGCCTGTCTCACGCACAGGACCTTTGAAGATGTTGTTTTCCCCGGAGGGCCCGCGGCATTGAGGAAGAGAGCGCAACGACTTCTGATAGCCTTCCTGCGAGACACGGGGCTCATCGACACCTGGTGACACACCACTGATCTGAACTCGAAGGAGGATCAGGCGGAACAATTGCCGGCTATGTATGCCAGGCTAACCCCGCCTGCTTCAACATCACCACCACCACCACCACCACCACCACCACCAGGGATCAGCTTTGAAATTAATATTGCATAGATTAATGCAAGACGTGCCGCTCTCCTAAATTCCGCTGAGACAGCGTTCGCATAGGCAAGTGCCACGGGGTCTTCAAGGCACCGAAGAACGGGGGTGGTGCACGGCTGCAGATGAAGCCACGGCTAATATCCCGTTCCGGGGGAGATTTCTTAATTGGGCGCGCAGACACGAATGAAGCAGAAGGTGGCAGCAAGGGCTGAGCGGAGGCCTGCGGTGTACCCTTCTGCGGAGGAAAGAAAAATCACCGCGCGCTGGAGGAGGAGTATTTTGCAAAGCCATCGATTAATCGAGGGCGGCAGCTGCAATGCGCGCGTGTACCCAGAAGCGCGGAGGCATTGTGTCATCACACCGCTGACCGGGGTGCCTGATGGCTATCTTGTTTAGCGATAAAAGGAAACACCGCTTATTTCTATCCTGCGGGTTAGAAAAAAAAAAGGAAAGAGATAACCGCCGTGCTCGCCGTGCAATTACGAGACAAGAACAAAGCAAGCACTCCGGATGAGACAGAAAGCGCGCGCATGCCCGTACCCAACAGGCCGCCGTTTGGAAAGAAAAGCTGCGCATAGGGGACACCCAACGTGAGCAGTGTTCAAGTTATACGCAGACGTGCGCCAAGCACGGCAGCCAGCGTTCAAAACTTGGCAGATGCAGTGTTAATGGCCATCTATTATCCGCTCGTTATTGCGTCCTCGGCGGCAGCGAGCACAACAGCTCAGAGCGCAGTTTGGGTGCGCGTGCAAAGGCGCTGCGAGCATCGTGCTTGGCTCGACACCACCGTGGGAGCAGTAGCTCGGGGCTCTCGTGCCCGGCTCCTTCGGCGCGTCCCATGTGCGTAGTGGCCGAATTAGCGCCAGGTAAGCGCGCGCGCGCGGAGTGGGGGTAGAGCGCGTCCAGTTGAACAGCCTGGTGAGCGCTTGTTCCAGAGCCGGCTTCGCTGGCTGTGGTGGTGGTGCCTCCCCCAGCTTTCCTCGCCTCCTCCGATTGATTACAGAGCGCGGCCACTGCAAACACAGCCGCCGCCGGAGGCGGCAGCCAACGGTGCCGCTTATCGCCTCTCGCCATCGGTGTGAAACTCGTCGCCTGACGGAACGCCATTAATTCACCCCCTAACGAGGGCCTGCGAGAAAGGCGCCGCCGCGCCCGAACGCAGGGTCACTCACGTAAGCAGCGCGAGGGAGAGAGCGAAAGGCGGGCTTCCTTCAGGCGCACATACGCACGCACGCCGGAGGCGAGCACTTCGGGAGCAAACACGCGCGGATGGACAACGAAGGAAACACGGCCGGCGATCAGCCGCCGGGCTACATTCGTCCCCCTCTCCGGCGAACAACTCCGTCAGGCCAAGCTGCGTGTCCCATGGCTCACCGAATTCGAGCACTTTCTCGTTCCGTTGGTTGGTTTGAGTACCCGTATCGCGTCTTGGGTTAACAAGCAACCACTCAATCCATCGTCTCCTTTGATTCGTGTCTTCCTGCGGATTTCCGACCCAACCAAAAGCTTATCCAGCCTGACCAGGTGAATGGTGGTTAAAAATCAATATAAAATAAATTCCAGGAATCTATTTCACGATGAATGTCGATGCTATTGTGATTAGCATTGAAGCAATGTAGTGACACGACATATTGTCACCACCGAAGCGCGTCCTATATGAAGCGTGTTTGCAGCCACCTTGATCTCTCGCGTTTCCCTTCTGAACACGCTGTGCCATGTAGTGATGCCGAGGAATTCGCGCGTGGTGCCTGTGCGCATATACTATATTCCGACCACATATCTGAACATATATGCCGCGGGTTCTATTCCGCCCAGCACAGGATAAATCTTAAATGTATATATTTTTTGGTCATTGTAGAGCGCCACATGCCCAAAGGCGTAAAGTCAGAGGCACAAGTTGGTATCAAATAGGTTCATTGAAAAGTCGTTCATACCCAGTGGCACAATGCCAGTGACACAAGTTGGCGTCAGAGGTTCATTGAAGAGTGGCAAATACCCAGTGACTCTGGTTTGCGTCAAAGAGATTCATTGAAGAGCAGCACATGCTTAGTAAGACGCACCTAGAGACCCCAGGACGGTCCAACTGTTGGTTTAAAATCCTGTTCCCTCATCACCGCAGCCCGATGCTGTAACCACTATGGATTATGGACTCATACATATGGACTATGGATGCATACATAGACAGTGACCCAAGTTAGCGGGAAAACAGATAGATAGATAGCTAGATAGATAGATAGATAGATAGATAGATAGATAGATAGATAGATAGATAGATAGATAGATAGATAGATAGATAGATAGATAGATAGATAGATAGATAGATAGATAGATAGATAGATAGATAGATAGATAGATAGATAGATAGATAGATAGATAGATAGATAGATAGATAGATAGATAGATAGGCCCATAAAAGTGCACGAATTTTGCAAAGATTGTTAATCACATTAAAAGACGTGTGCTGCGCTTCTATACGTTAGACCTTCATTCCTTAGAACCCTTACCCTTTCGAGCAAGTTCTGTTCGAAATCCTCAGCTCTCCATCGCAAGAAGGCGTGTCGCCCACGAACGGCTCCGTGCCCTCGTTATATAGCCATTTAATGGTCCTACCGAGGATTAGTGTCCTTTATTGCTTGAGAGTTATTGAGGAGAACTGTTGAGTCTTGCTGCTCAAAGAGAAACGACAGGAACATGCGTGATGGTGAACTCAATCCCATTTCCTGCCTGTTTCACGACCGCCTGATTTGCGTGTCATGCGGCTGCTCTTCGTCTGCCTTACTATATGCCAGGTTTTTTCGACTTAAACAAAAAATTAAGGTAGAGCTACTACTTTGGTAGCCTCTTGTCACTTGGCGTACTAGGAGGCTTTTCGTACGAGCTCTTTTTGGTCATAATTGACTGGTTAATGTCGAGCTGCCTTCCTTATATCCCTCTCTCGCTCTCTCATTTACTGAAGTTTGCTGCTTGCCTTGCCGCTCTGATAGTGAAAGACGTCTCAGACTTGTGCATAGCAGGTTTCCTTCTTGTTCTTGCGCTTCCCCGGTCTTACAATGTAGTGGTAGACAGGTAAGCAGGATAAGCGCGCTGTTAAGCGAACATGGTACGCCTGGCGTTCACGGAGTCCGACTAAGCGTAACAGGAAGGCCATTTTTTTTTCTTCTCCATGGATGCCCGGTGCTCTAGTTTATGTTTGGATGGATTCCAAAACCTTCCATTACCCAACAGAAGCAATCCAGGTTTATGCTGCTCTGTTGTCTTCCTGGGCAACGAAAAGTGCGAAGAAATATTCAACACCCTAGAGCATAATTGGGTGACATATATAGTGCAAGCTTGTATGAGTCCGTGCATAGGACATGATTAAAGAGAGATTTGCCGCCTCGCGTGCCAAGGAAACTTTTCAGAAATATCAATGACTTTACCGTGTTGGCAGTGGCAAACGCCGCAGATCATGTCATTTGCGCCCAAATGGGAGAGACTACATGTGATTTTAGTGATAAAGCCTACCACATTGCTGTTGAGAATGTGACAAATGCTATAGATCAAGTAATGTACGTGGGTTAGCGGACCCTTGACGGAAGCACGCTGCGTGTCTACAAAGATCATGAGGTTGCCGCACGTTGACAGCCAGTACGTGTCGGCGAGGATGCGACATTTTCCACAGTCTTAATTCCCTGGGCTGAGGCGATCGACGCTTCGAAGGAAATGACACCGCATGTTGCCATTCCTTTTGTTTGCTACACATGTGGGCATCTCGCTACTTTGATGAAGCTGGCGCACAGTCCTTTTACCGGGCGGACCTGGTGGCTAGTTCTAGGATGAACACAGCTTAGAACGACAGAAAGCTGAGCTATTTGGTCTTGTGTCTTGTCTCCACGCCTCACCTTTTTGCATAATGAACACAGCGCCGTGTGCAAGTTTGCTCGCACTTGCCGTTTGCATGAGGCCGACCCTTGAGAGGGCGGCACTTGCATCGAGCTTCTGGATTCGCCCTGGACCGGTCACATCAACGCGGCGCCGGAGAGCAACAGGAATGAGAACGAAAATATAACGTCAGTAGCGAACAAGATGGGTTCGGTAGAAATTTTAAAAGTCCTGCTTGCTTGTTAAGATACAGCATATATTGCTTTCGAGCTTTGCATGATGATGTCAATAAACACTCAGTTCTGTTTGCCAACGAAAGCGTAATTTTCTTGCTTGTTATAAGCATGGAACAGCGCCAGACAGGAACGCTATAAACAGGAAATGGATATCCGGTAGTTAAAGCCGCCTTTGAACATTCCATCTGCTCACAGTTCCATCACCAAGCGTGCATTTTCGGCATTGATGGAATTCTGTGAAACAACACACCTCAGAGCGCAACTGTAGGCCCCGCAAAAGCTTAGCTACATTGTCGTATTTTCTTTTTTGCTCTTCCGGTCTCTCTCTCCTTTTTACTTCCAGTCACTATCTCCATCTTTTTCTCCCCACACCCCTGTCCCCGAGCAGTGCTGTTGAGGTGTCCTCCTGTGAGAGACAGTTACGGCACTGCACTTTTCTCTTCCATTTCTCTTTAAAAATCACTTCACACACACAACATTCCATCACCTCTAGTGCACGACGCAAACCTGAACTTATGGTTCCGACAAATACAGGGCGCACAGCTGAATCGTCACGGCAGGCAAGAGGGTTTTATCGTTGCACGCAACGATGCAAACGAAATGGTGTGATTCGAAAAGCACGGCTTCATTATGAGCATGCGCATGGGCCTACGTCCAGTCACCGGTGGTGGTCTCCCGACAGCTCAATAGAAAGCCTCGGTCGAGAATGAGAGGGTGTGGTCGCGGCAACGCGCAAAGGAGACCTCGCAAGGAGGGGGTGTGACGCTGTCGTGCGAGTTTACGTGCGAAGCCGTGACCCCATCTAACAGCTCACGGCGTTGGTTTACGAGAGCATAGATCTCTACCTCGTTAACGGCTCGCAGACAACAAATTCTCTGGTGCGCAAAGTCGGCGGGTCATGACGACTTTACTTGGAGAGTTCAACATTCGCGCCACATGCCACGGCTTCGTTCTCCTAAATAGGAAGGTCAGAAACCGGAGTGGCGTCGGCGACATCTGAAGGGAGAGGCGGCCCGCGACGTGGACGGCAAAAGGGAGCGTCTCCGCCTCGTGCCACAGCTAATGCTTGGCGGTCTGCGTAACGACAGGGCCACACACAGGGCAGCCAGCCGTGGACGCAGTTCGACCGCGCGTCCGCCCACGAACGGACTCAGGCGCATGCCCGAGAAGCCGGCGGACCGATGACGCCCAGGCAGCGCTTCGAGCGGCTTGGAATGGCGGTGAGGCGTCAGCGATGGCCAGACAATGATAGACGACGGCGAGACGACGACAAACGAAGGAGGCGAGGACGCTGGTTCGCAGACACAGTCGACGACGCCGCGTAACAGTGCCACGTCGCCAGCGAGAAAGGCGGCGGCGCAGGCACTCGGGATGCGTAGACACTTCGTTGCAGCGGGCCCGTGGATTTTCCAGAAACAAAGAAAAAGTCCAAGAAAGAGGAGACGAAAAAGAAGGGGCACTGAGCCACGCGTGCCTTGTTTTCAACGAGTACGAGCAGTAGCAGGAGCTGCGGTGGGGCAGCGGGCGTGAGGGCGGGCTGGCCGCAAATGAAAATGATTAGTGGCCCGGCGGCCGCCTCCCTGCGTGTGATCTACCGGTTGCGCGCCAGTGCGGGAGACCACCCGCCGCGGACGTGCCGCTCGCGAAGCGCCCCGGTGCTACGCTGCGCGTCCGTCGCGCGCAGTGGCGAGCTCGAAGCCAGAGCCTGCCGCCCCTACATATGACATTTCTCGCGCAGGTCTCCACCTTGAGGCCATGCTCCGTTCAAAACGGTAGTGTTTTGTGCAACCCGCTACCCGAGAGGCACATAGACGAAAAATTAAACTATGAGGTTCAATGTCCCGACACTACACAGTAGGTTAGGAGGAACGCCGTAGTGGAGGTTCGCCAGATGTATTTTGACCGCTTAGGGATCTTTAACGTGCACCTAAATTTAGGTACGAGCATTTTTTACATTTCGCCCCAACGAAATTCGGCCGTCGCAGCGAGTAACCGAACCCGCGACCTTGTGCCCGGCAGCAGACCGCCATAGCCACTAAACTACCAAGGCGGGTCAGATACAGCCGATGCCAATGTTGAACAAGGTAACATTCTTACATACGGTATGCCGCTGAGGGGGAGCTGCAAGGAATTGCATGTGTATACCGGATATTCCGGAGAATTCACAAGCGAACACTCTCCTGCGAGTGTCTTCACGATGCTGCGTCTTCATTATTTTCTCACATTTCCTTTTCTCTCTCTATCTTTCTCAACCCTCTCCATTTCCTCAAGTGTATGGTTAAGCATGTCTTTTATTCACCTCCATGCCTTTCCCTCTACCTCTCTCTCTCTCTCTCTGAAGGGCTTTCGCTGCCCTCTCACCGCGTTGTGTAGATGACACCATTTGTCTTGATTTGGTGCCTGATTGTCGATGGCATCATTTAGTACCCCTTTGCACCGCACATAGTAATTAACGGCGAATAGTTTGCCTTCATGCGGACTGCCCCAGGTCGAAGGCAACAATGCTTCTGAAATATGGAATTCGTGTTCTGCGCGCTCGATTACGCTCGTGCAACTAGAAGCTGGGTGCGAGGATTCTTGGAAAATACCTGAAGCAATCTCACTGAAACGCTTCGGAAATTCACTTTCACGATTCACCTTCAATATGGATGTGTAGAGTCGCAATTACATCTATGCCAGCATAGTTATGCCTTCAGATACAAAACAGAGAAGAATGCAAGCACACCTGCTTTGGGGATACGCAAGTTAAATACTTCTGCAGTTACATATACGTAAGTCGAGTCACTTAAAACACAGCATTTACCAGTACAGAGACAGACCTAACTCCCCAATAATCTTGTTTGCCGCGAGAATGCCTACTCACTCCAGGCAGCAGAGCAGTACTATTGCTACAATCTATATTGGTGTAACGCAAAGCTTGCTTTGGAGTACTGCGTGTCAAATATCAAGTTTTAATCGTAGCACAAAATAAAATTCGAAAAGTATAAGAAGTATGCGAAACCACTAATGTCCAATTGAACGCTGTTGAGTGATCCTTCGAATTATAAACTCCTCACGGGCAAGCGAGCGTTGAGACGCTTGGCCACAAGGCCAGTGCACTTCGATCCGTGACGTCATGCTACCTTGATCGACTGCCATAAAACCTTATGGGGATGCTCCCCAGTAGGTCACGGTGATTTTGACGTCACCGCTTTCGTCACGCCGAGATTAGCAATGGAAATTTTGGTCCAAGTAGTATGTCATTAAGCAGAGTGCACAGGTCTGCTATCTAGGAGGCGCTGGTTTAGTCCAGTGGTCGTAGGTTCGAAACTCACTACCGCCAGCGTTTTTGCTTTTGAATTTATTATTCGTTATATATTAATTTCTTCAGAGTGATTACCGAGGCGAAGTTAGAACGCAGGCGAGAGCTTACGCAAAAGGAATGCACGGATAACACAGGCTTCCGATATCGAGGGTGACGTGGCGTCGCGGCGATGCCCTCTCCCCTCATGCAACGCCTTTCGATGCCCTCTCCCCTCACGCAACTGTTTCCTTTCGCTGGCTCTGCTCCGTCGAGGCACGAACGTGACATGGCACCACAGCCAATGCGAATTTAGGTGCCGTTTCACTGTTAAAGACGCCGGCTTTTCCGCTCAATGGGCCATTTGATGCTTTCGCATCAAACAACAATAACAAAGGACTGTACACGGTCGGTTCTTCTAGCATCGTAGCCGCCTTAAGTTCGAAACAATGTCAGTGTGGGAATCTTTCGTTACTATTGTCTGCGTTAATCGGACCTCGTATAGATCACGTTTTCTCCAATAATGCAGCAGTATTATCTAAGTTATATCGATTTTTTTACTGACCCAGTGTTTTCTTTAACAATGGACATTCCTACGCAATTTCTCCATGGGAGCGCTGCGGATCTCTGAAGCGTCTTTTCAAAATGCGTCTTGAAGTGACTACAGGCTCATCAGTGTTTTCAACATGCTGTGTTCCTTATTTGATGCCGCTGCATTAACGATGACCCCATCATGATCGTTGTTGCTTCTGTTTATTGAGTGGTGTTGTTCTGTATCGGCCAGGCGGTCTGATAAGGTTGTACCGCGAATGACGTGTGCCTGACCGGCATGCAGCGTTATCTATAAAAGTACGCTGCTGCCTTGAATAAAGGGCTTTTTGCGTTGCTGCCACCGAAGCGTCTGTCTGCTGCTTAAAATAGAACAGGTGTAAACCTGGAAGCTGACGTGGAAGTCTACAAATCGATAATAAGTTCAGCGAGTGGATACCCTAAACATACAGTCGAACCGAAAGCAAATTGGGAGGATTACGATGAAAATTCTAATTTCCGTCGGCGCACGCATGTTCAAGGCGCTTCGTGGCTAGCGCAACCAGGGTACGAATAAAAACAACAATTATATAAATATAGCATATGATCTCCTGCACCCTTCCCCCTCCCAACGTGGTCTACGCTTCCTCTGACCTCTTCTTGAATAGATTCTCTGACAGAAACAGCTCGTTTTTGTCGCATAGAAAATAGAACGGCGCATTCCTATAAGGTATTGGAAATACCTTAGGAATGCGCAGTGCACCCTCCACATCCACAATATGGCGTGCGATGGCACATTCCTGATATTACTTTACCCCTCCCAGAGAGAAAACAATGGTTGTCAGTGTAACGCGACATCGGCGTTGAGATGCACATGTTTCATGTAATGTTGATATTACAGCAGCGGCTGGACCTCTGGAGAAGGCCGCGAATAATTAAGGCACTCTCGGCAATGACAATTTCCATTAATAAACACATGCATGGAGTGTAAGTGCTATCAAATTGAAAGTCAGCACACCATAGCCTTCGTTGTGTATATATAATATTGTCATCGTCCTTTACATTACTGCTAAATCTGCTGGAACGATAGGCCATATTAAAGCTTCAGGCACTGCTCAAACATCCTTAATTTGCATTGGAGAAAACGGGACTGTGCAAAGCAGGGGAGAGTGACGTTCAAAGCATGGTTTAACTTTCCATTCTTGTTACTTCCTTGCCCTTTTAATTTGCTACGACTTGGTGGAAGCGGTGCGGTGACGCTTCTCTTTTCATTCGAGTACAATCAAGTGCGCGAGTCATTCTTGATTTTACAAGTATAGCATATTTTGAATACAACAACAATACATGACTGACCCATAGTGAGTACCATGAGGCAATGCAGGTGCGTTTTGTTGTACGGGGAAAAGCGCACGCGTGCAACGCTCGTCAATGATACAAAACAGGGCGCTACATGCCCGACACTCTGGACGCCAAGAAGGAATGTGTGGTCCTTATTCCACATGAAGAGTTGATGCAGGGCCGCAACCTCTATGGGCCCAAAAGGGGGGTCTACCGAGTGTTCATGCAGGGGCGTACGATGGGTCAGTTGGCCCTACGTTATTCTTTCAGCGTGAAATAAGCGCAAAGACACCATAAGCCAGCGCTTGCGTAAGTGCTTTTCTGTCAGGTCATTTGCGCTTATTTCACACAACAAGGAGAATCCCTGCGGGCCAGTTGCTGGGCGTTAACGAAATAACTCTCTCACCTTTCTTTTCCGCCCTGCTTCCTCTTTACTCTCCCAATTTTTCTATAGTGTTCTTTGGCGGCTTTGAAAGGACCAGAAGAAGGAATGAGCCAGGAAAAGCCGCTCTCGGGCAATGAGAGGACAAGAACCTAAACGAGCTAGTCAGCCTTGTTCGGTGACCTTTTAGAGAATCGTGACTGATCGGCGACCCGGAGCCATGGCTTCCGCTCGCACATTTTCACGGGGTCTTGGTGCTTAGCCGATGACAAGAAGATGGCTTCGCGAAACCTCTGATGAGGGCAGTCCGTCGCCGCCAGCCGCCTCATTGTGAGCCGGTACAAACGGTGTTGAGCGCTCACGACACCGCAGAGCTGTGCACAGGGGTTGTTTGGAGTACGCGCACGTGGTTACAGGACTGAGGGCCTGCGGGCAAACGCCGGCCATCAGCACGCGAATCTCCACTTGAATGCATGGAAGTGGCGCTGCATGCAGGACGTCTTTTGGTGCACTGAACTCCGCGCCTCAACTGTGCACCGCTTCCGTCAGATAAGTGGTGTGGTGTGTAGCCGAGTGATATAGTACCACGCTACACTCGTGTAGCGACACCTGTTGGACGCATTAATCGCACCTTCCGCAAGCATAAATAAAGTACTGGGAACTGAAACTATTGCATATTCATTTCAGTTTAAATTCTTCCCGCTTCGTTCGCAGAACTCTCGCGGCATCTTGAACGTTCAGGAAGCGTCACCGTCGACGATCGCCACCTTGTTTATCGGAACAAGTGGCACACTTGCAGAAAAAAGTTACATTGTGTATCATTTCGAGGATCAATGTATTGCTGCTTTAATATTACTGTTGCCTCAGCACAAAGCACTTCGAAGCAACCAACTTTTGAAGTCATTTTTCTTTCTAACTTTAATGTTGATAGCTATGTTAGGCTTATTGCCTTTCAGCAGATCTTACGCATCTCTTCTATCGGGGAGTGGGTCAGCATACTTGGGCCTCCTTATCCTCTGCCTCTGTGTGTGTGCTTCATCATCACCATCATCATCATCATCAGCCTGGTTACGCCCACTACAGGGCAAAGGCCTCTCCCATACTTCTCCAACAACTCCGGACAGGCCGCCATTGGAATATGAACCTGGCAACGTTTAACGCTAGAACGTTATCTAGTGTGTGTGCTTAGGTTTCTTTTTTTTTATCCTTCTTTCTTTCTCACCTATTGCATCCCCTTTCCCCTCCCCCAGTACAGGGTAGCCAACCGGAGATAATCTCTGGTCAACCTCCCTGTCTTTCCTTTGCCTTTCTCTATCTCTCTCTCTCTCTCTGCCTCTGAGATTGGTGCACTAATCGAGCCCACATTAATCGCACGGAACAAGCTGAATACAAGCATGTTCGAAAGCAGCGTTGACATATGTGATGCGAAAAAAAAAAAGAGAGCAGCACAGGTGCCGCATCGATTGGCGTTAATCACCGAAGGGAAGGCCTATACGCTTAACGCGTGTTAAAAACTGAGGCCATGACAGGGAGGAGGGAGGACATGACTTCTCAAAACACGAAATAGTAAGAAAAAAAGAAAGGAAAGAGAAAAGTTGAGGCCAAAAAGTATAATCGCTAAGATCTCGCCTGTGTATGGAAATAGAATATGAGGCAAGCAGAGAACGCCACGCAGCGATTCATGATCACATTAGAGTTTAGGAATTTTCGCAATACTGTGCAAATGAGTATGCGCCAATGAACTGCTGACGCCAGCACACCCTTCCGAAAGAAAAACCTCGCATTTACTATGCTCTTTTTTAATTCCTATCAGCCCCCGCCATGGTTGCTCAGTGGCTATGGTGTTGGGCTGCTAAGCACGAGCCCGCGGGATTGAATCCCGGCCACGGCGGCCGCATTTCGATGGGGGCGAAATGCGAAAACACCCGTGTGCTTAGATTATGGCGCACGTTAAAGAACTCCAGGTGGTCGAAATTTCCGGAGTACTCCACTACGGCGTGCCCCATAATCAGAAAGTGGTTTAGGCATGTAAAACCCCAAAACTTATTTTTTTTTTAAAAATTCTCATTAGCTAGGATAGTTGGAGACTTCTCGTCTTCGCATAGGAGCTGTACAGCGAGCTGGAAATCTTTGCCGCTGCCTGAGTTACTCTGAAAATACTAATTAAAACATTGTTAACTAACTTTCTTATTGTTATTTGAGGGCAGTTGTCTATATGGAAAACTTGTAAGGTGTCACAATTTATGGCATGCCCGTTTTTTGGAAGTCCAAAAAATCGCGCGCGATTCGAGATGGTCACTGTTGAAGCTTGGGCAAATCGGCATGACATTCTTTTTCAACAGCGCAGAGGACAAATACGCGATGAGTGCACAAACACAGCGTTAATGTATGTGCACTCGTCTCATCCTTGTCCTTCGCGCCGTTGAAAAAGATTGCGATAGCCATAAACGAAACTGAAGGCCAAATCCAAGCAACACAGAGACTGAGCGCGTCCCGCTGCGCGTCGGACAGCAAGACGTGCGGGACGAAGCTTGAACGACGGCATAACGCGGCAAATCCTGACCCGAAACACAGCGGCGCATGGTGGCCGTGACAAAGTGTGCCGTAATCAGTAGGTGCCGCGATTGGCCGAGACGTTCAAACTGTCTCGCGCTTGTCGTCACGGGGCGTTTCGGTCTGGTATGATAGCGCGGGGCCGACTTTTCGGCTCTGCAACTGTGCTCGGTTTCGATATTTCCGGGATTTACCTTTCAAGTTCAACGATAACTATCTGGAATTAAGTGCGATTTTAAGATCTTTAGGAAACGACGGTTCTTTAGAATGCTATGGCCTTCAATTTCGCAATATAAACAACCGTCCTTAGGGCACTAAAACGTTAATTAATATTCTGTTAATTAATCTGTCCAGAACATCTTAACAGCTTAAGACGACGGGTGTCGCACGGTCATAGCTTTTTTTATTAAACACCTGTATTGACTAAAGAAAGCGCCTGTATACAGGGTATATATATATATATATATATATATATATATATATATATATATATATATATATATATATATATATATATAATGAACGAGAGGAAAGGCTGTGAACCGAGGGGCCCGACATTTATTAATCATATCATAAGAAGCCAACAAACACAGACACCAAGGACAACTGAGGAAAAATTACTTGTGCTTGCTTATTACATTTAATGAATCATGAATTTCCCCTGTGGTGTCCTTGGTGTCCTTGTTTGTTGGTTTCCTTCATATATATATATATATATATATATATATATATATATATATATATATATATACTATATTTGCTGCATACAGAAACGAGACTGCTCAAAGCAGGTAGGCCAACACAAATAACAAAATATCTGTCTTACAAAGTAAACAGTGCCATGATGAAAAACATTATAAAACGAAAACTTATAAATAATAGTTCTAGCAAAACAAGGGATTAGGAAGTGCGTTAACGTTGTGTAGTTGTTCTAGACATGGGGCAAGGTACTGTGCGGAATCAATAGCCAATTTATTCTTAGGAAGCATGCTCAAGAAGCTCAAACCACATCTTCTCTCTTTTCAATTGAAGCAGTTCAATGTTGTTTTTATGCATGAGTCCAGTAGTATTTTTGTAAGGAAAGAAAATTTAGAAATTTCTGTTTCAGAAGAAGCCGTCGTCAAATATTTCCGATAAGACACGTTTGTACAGGCTCCATTGAATACACCGGACAAAGAGAGACAGGCGAGAACATCACTGAAATACCAGTTGACTTATTTTCGCACATGTGACTACATATATGGTAGCGGATGCCAAAAAAGAACGAAAGAACAAACAAACTAAGAACAGATATGCAGTGTCAGCGCCTCGTATCAGCTACGCAAAGGTAGCTGATACGCAACACGAAGTCACCTGACGGAAAGATATGCTCTTTCTTTCAGTTTTCAGAAATACTGAGGTTGTACCAACACGCGGTGCTGACACAAGCTGTGAGTCAGGACGTGTGTCAGCACCGCCTAGCGTTGACAACCGTCCCCAAGTTAGCAGGATAGTCTCGACTTTTGAGTAAATGCCCCGAGTCTCGACTTAAGTCGTACGACAAAATGTCCCGACTTTTGCTTTCTTTTCCGGCTGAATAGCAATCAATAAACCAGAACGTCTTTTGTTAAAATGTGGGGACAGCTCCGTTGCACATTTCGACAGCTGTGTTGCACTCCTTTAGGATAAGGGGGCGCGAGACTTCTTTAGGGAGTTCCACCTCAATGAAGTCGTGGTCGTGTCACACGACTAGTAAGGACTTTTTAAAAGGAGCCACCAGAGGCGCACTCAGCGGTGTTTGGGTTTTGTACAAGTATGTAACTTCTAATTGCGCTCGTAGCTATTATAATTAACGCTCACTTCATAAAAATATTATTCAATATATTTGATGCGAAAAACATACACCCCGTTAAATATCAATGTGCGCTCGCTAAAGATAGCAGTGCTGACAGCGACGCTAGGTCACCCTGTGCTTATCTGTGTGTTCCTTTGTGACGTGGCGAGTTGGCTCTGGGATCTGCTAACCCAGCTGATGCAAACTATACTAAAAGGCAACATTTCGTGCACGGTGACCTCCTGAGCTTTTCTTTTGTCTACTGTGCCGGTCGGTGTCAGTCATGAGTGACCACACTGACCACTGCACGACTAGCACGACAAAGGCCACGTTTACGTGAACCCGATATGAGTGGGTCGAGTTGTAATTCGGGCTGACCGAGCCCGACCTTACCGCGTTTACATAAACTCGCTTCTGACGAGTTGGAACAACGACGGCACACAGCGTCGAGCCGAGACATAAACGTGTTGGAACCGAGCTTCTGGTTCCCGATGCTGTCCGCAACAGCTCTATTTCATGGTTCTTATCGCTACGGCGAGGTTGCACTGCCCAGTGCCTTGTCTTGACCTTGTCCTGATACTATACCCGCTGCCACCGCATAAATCATGATATCCCAGTGTTGCCGCACAAGTCTTGGCACTGGCGGGCCGGACCCATCCGCATTTACATGCACGCTGCAAACGGGTCGGGCAAACTCAGCCCAATTCGACGCTCGTTCAGTCTGACCGGCTAGCGTTTACATGAACTCGACAGGCATATTCCAGCCCGACAAGGTGCCTCAACCCTATTCTGTCGGGTTCGTGTAAACGCCCTGAAATACGAGAAAAACATGGTGCCAAGCAGCCTAGGTCGATAGTATTGTGCACCAGCAAGGATAACTGTTGCTCGACTGTGCTTGGACATTTATTTAATTCAATGCAAACGTTCTAAACGCACGCTACATTACTTCATTACTTTTAACGCCAACAATAAAGTTATCACTTTTATAAGAAAAAGTATGGGCACGAGAGTACTTCCTTCAGCCGCCGAGAAAGATCGCCGATCACCCTTGACCAAAAGCTCCTTTAAAATCCGTCAGCGGGAAAGGCGACCGTGTAACACTGAATGCATCTCCCTCTAGATGAAGGTGCCCGAGGTAAAAGGAGGTTACGAGTGCCCGTGTGACAGCGGTATTAGTCAGTTGGCAAAGCCAGAAGCCGCGCAAAGCCCATGTTTGCAAACAGCGAAAGGGTCGATCTATGTAGCCGCATGCGCGAAAATCAAAGTGCGTTGATAGTTCGGCGACGTCTTCTTCGGTCTCCCTTTGTCCCGTGTTTGCAATTTAGCTGTTCAAACTCGTCCTAGCTATGAATCAACTGGATCAGTTGAATACTTTTTCTGGATATTTCTGGGTATGGCACAGCGAAACGAATGGCAATTCCATTGCCGATTAGTTTCTTTCTTTCTGTTTATCCGGTGAAAGAATTCTACGAGTGTGCTATTCATTACATAATCGTGCTGCGACATAAATTCGCCGCTCCCATTCGGTCTATGCCTTCAAGGCTGCAACCACCGTATTTATCTCTATACGCAGACAGAAACCAGAAAGAGCGCCAGCGCGTGTTGGGAGCTGCGTTCGGGAAAACTTTCACGAAAGCAATTTGCTCCGACCGTCTTATTGCGCTCCTGTGAGGGCAGGCAGTGAGATGTAACTACGTTATGGCTAGTAAACTTTGTTTGTTTCTTTGCAGACACAAAATATCTTAAATAAAAGGGACAGTGAGACAAAAGAAAAAGAAGGAGGACACGTCACGATGGCGGCTATGGCGTTGCGATGCTAGGCGCAAGGTCAGATGATGAAATCCAGGCAGCGGCAGCCCCATTTCGATGAGAGCGACATGCAAAACCTCCCGTGTCCCGTGCATTGGCGGAACGTTCAAGATCCCCAGGCGGTTAAAATTAATCCGAAGTCCCCCACTGCGGCGTGCGTCGTAATGAAATCGGGGTTTTGGCACGTACTAACCCAGAATTCATTCCCAATAAGAAGGGGGGCGATGACAACGAAGGGAAATAGGAACTGGAGAAAATAAATGTGAAAAAGTGCTTGCATAAAAGCCGCTCCCTAATTATTAATATCACTGATGCTTCAGTCAAGACAGCTGCGTAACGGCCAGCCACCTCGGTCGCCATTTTCCGGGCGAGTGAGTGCTCAGCCCAAAGCACGCTTGTATTGAACGCGCGAGTGGTGGTCTGAAGAAGGCATTGGTCATGTCAGTGAGTAGCTGTCGCTTCAGATTTAGCTCTAGTAGTTATGGGCTTCCACAGGAGACTATATGTGCATGGCTCATCAGGTTCCGGACCCTATCTATAGTCCAGCAAGTCTAGTATGTTTTCCCACTCACAAGCACACCATCCCAGCGTTCTAGCTACAATCTGTAGCGTACGTATGTCAGTTTATTTGAGGTGATTTCTCAGCATTGCGGCAACATTTCCCCAACAGCTTCAATTGTGTCATTTAGTGGCGCTGTACCGGCTTGCAAGCTTGAAAAAAAAAGAAGAGCCACAAAGGGAACATTGGAACTGGCTTTGGACTTTCGCTATGAATTGTTGGCACCACTACACTACGACAACAACTATTTTGCCGCTCGCTCTCTAAATTTATACAGATGTATACTTTATTTTTCCTCCTGTATTATCTATCAAGCGAAAAGGGGTAGCCGTCGTTAGTAAACGGTGACAACTCCTCTGTTTATTCTTATCTCAATAAAAAAAGAAACAAAGAAAAAGTTTCGGTGAAATCAAAAGACCGATAAGCCTTGATATTTCGGTAAGAAATATGTTATGTAGATCTAACGCACATGTTGGCAACCATATGAACAAAGCTTTGTTCAAGCATTGTATAATAAATATTATGCAGCTAAGGCTGATGCGTACAATTGTGTATAGCCTACTTTCATCTTATACAGCGTCCGACCTTATGCAATGTTTTCGTTTATCCACCACAAATCTCACAACTTTAGTATAATGCAATTTTTCATGTCTATAGGCTCTACGCCTCTCAAAAGCTATGCCACAGTGAAAACCCCAAATCCGGTGGATGCGCAGTGTGGAACGTATATGCAGCGATGTCACGAGGAAGAAGGCGATGTGTGGCGCTTGTCGAGGGATGAATGGTGATGGCAGGTGCATGCACGGACATGTACTACTGATATCTTGGTACCTCTGTACGTCTTCTGCCATAGCTCTTGTGACACACTTGCAAATGCTTCCCAATTCCCGTGATGGCCGCATGGACCTTCCTTTTACAATGGAGGAGCTCGAAGCGGCTCTAGCTCTCTGCAGGTGCTCATCATCTCCGGGTCCGGATGGTATATCATACCGGGCCTTGTGCTATCTCGGAGAGTCCGCACGGATAGAGTTGTTGAGCCTTTACAACTCCTCATGGCAGGAGGGAAATGTTCCTGACGAATGGAAAGTAAGCCGCCTAGTGCCACTCTTGAAGCAGGGCAAATCCCCATTAGAACTCACCTCTTGCCGCCCAATAGCGCTGGCCAGCTGTGTAGGAAAGATAATGGAACGGATGATCCTTGGCCGCCTGGAATGGTACCTTGAATACTACAAGCTTTATCCGATTTCCATGGCTGGTTTCCGACGTGACCGCTCTTCTATCGACAATGTAGTTGATCTCGTTTCATATGTCCAGCACGAAAAGTCCGTAAGCGTTTATCTGCAGCTTTATTCCTAGATGTGAAAGGGGCATACGATAACGTATTACATGATGCCATTCTCGACGCCCTTGCGACGGTTGGCCTAGGTGGTCGAGTTTTTTTGTGGATTGCAAGCTACCTATATGCAAGATCATTCTTTGTGTTAACTGACGATGGCCCAACTACGCGACGCTATACCAGCAAGGGCGTTCCTCAAGGCGGTGCTCTCAGCCCGACGCTATTCAACCTCGCTCTTGTTGGACTTGCTGAGTACTTGCCAACTACCATCAAAATTTCAATATACGCTGACGACATCTGTGTCTGGACTTCGGCAGTCACACATCCTCAGATACGTGCGCGACTTCAAAGAGCGGCCACTTTGACAGCGAACTACTTGTGTAAACAGGGTCTCAGCATATCACCATAAAAATGCGCACTAGTAGCATTTACTCGCAAACCGATGACGCCTTATATCATCTCAATCAATGGGCGGACCATTTCCTATGTCCGAACCCACAGATTCCTTGGCGTAATTATTTTCCGAGACCTCTGTTGGAGCCCGCACGTGGCCTACATGAAACGGCGCCTGACAACAACTTCCCAGTTGTTTCAATACTTGACAGGAAAGACGTGGGGGATGTCAGTAGACGCAATGCTTAAACTCTACAGAGCTCTCTTTCTCGGTTTTCTAAGATATAGTCTACCTGTACTGACCAACACCTGCAAGACAAATATTCGTGTTCTGCAGGCAGCACAAGCTCAAGCACTCAGAGTCTGCCTTGGTTTGCCCAGATGCACCGCAACAGAGGCAACTCTTGCGATTGCTCGGGACCATCCAATGCGAACTCACATTACGGTGGAAGCCCTGAGAACGCACATCAGACATTTTGCACGTGCCACCTATCACCACCTTGCAGCACTACCTTCAGACAGGCACCAATCATCATTCGCTAAAACTATCATCAAATACAACGACAAACTTCCATCGGGCTTCACCGCTGCATCTAAACCATCGATACCCCCTTGGTGTCTTATCAGCCCTACAGTCCATCTCAGTGTACCAGGAATCGGAAAAAAGTCTGAACTGTCGTCGCCTGTGCTGAAACAACTGTCTCTGCTTCTTCTGCACGAGAGGTACGCGGACAGGGAACACATTTATACCGATGGTTCCACAAACATCCAGTGTTCGTCCGGTGCTGTGGTTGTCCCAGCAAAAGCTATTACCATCAGCTTTAGGACTGACCACCCAACAACATCGACATCTGCTGAACTAGCTGCTCTTCGCGCTGCACTTCGTGTCGTCAATCGGGAGCCACCTCGACAATGGTCAATCTTCAGCGATTCAAAGGCAGCCCTACAATCTGCACTATCAGCTCTGCATCGCGGACCATTCGAACAGCTCGTATTCGATATTAGATGCCTACTCCATACATCACAGGAGAAAGGACACCACGTGACGTTTCAGTGGCTGCCAAGTCACTGCGGCGTCAGTGGAAATGAAGACGCCGATAATGCCGCTCGGGCAGCTCTTGAAGACGCACAAGCAGAGGCCATACCGCTTTCACGATCCGACGCAGCTAGCAGACTTCGAGTGCTTGCACATGAGATCACGCTATCTCTATGGTGCACACCAAACAGCCAGACCACCCAGAGCAACCGTCAATACCACCTGCCCTCTTTGATGCATCTCTATATGCCAACTGGACTGCGTCGAAGAGAGGCGACTCTGCTTTATCGCTTATGGCTGGGGGTGGCCTTCACTAAATCTTGCTCCAACGGACGATGTGTGTGTGCTGTGCTATGTGCTCTCTCTCCCTCTCCCCCTTCTACATCTTTAATCTCCCCCATCCCTCTCCCATGTGTAGGGTAGCAAACCGGTTAAGCCAAACTGGTTAACCTCCCTACCTTTCCTTCTCCACTTTTTCCTTCCTTCCTTGCAAATGCTCATTCTGAAGAACCGACCAAGAATGGGCACCAACCCAGTAATACATAGCGAATGGGCAAATGAAAAAAAAAATCAAATAAATCGAGGAAAGCATTCAAAATAATTCACCATTTCAATAAGAGGTCGTTGTTATTTAGAGATGCCTATGAATCGGCATTATGCGTCAGGTTTTATGAACGAATTTATTTTATAACAGAGGTGCACTTACATCCACTACTTTGTCGGTCTGCATACAGGGGTTACATAAGCCTGTTTCCAGGTGTTAGCATTGGGCGCACATTTGAACTTCGTATATAATTCCCATAAATATAGCCATCGAGATACCGACCGACGAAGCAACAGCCATCAGACAACCGCAGCAGCCATGGCGAACCCGGGAGGGTAGGCAAAGGAAGCTTTGCTTTATTAAAATGAAATAAAAAAGCGTAACTTTAGCAATTTACCCGACTTTGAGATAATTTACTCAAGCAACTCATTCTCCAATGCCGGCTACAGTGCTTTTTGAGGCTTCTGATATGCGTGAACAAACGCCACCGCTGTCAGGGTCAGAGTCGGGTGTAAAATACTGCACGAATTACTAAACCATAAGGCTGCACGATAGCGCTGGTTCAGTGAGTCTAGTTCCCAGCAACACGATGCCCCGAGGTCATCAGTGCGAATCCCAGTGTTGCTGGAGGTGGGCTAAGTTGTGCTTTTCTTCCCTTTGTAGTGAAGGGGAGGTAGCCTAACGACGACGACCTGAAGGTGACGGCCATAGTACGTCATTGGCAGAAAGAAAAGGTTGAACGGACACGCACAGCAAACTCAGTTTCGCGTCTATAACTACCTGCCGCCTTTTGAGAGTTAACGAAGTGAAATGACAAAACCTGAGTGGAACGCACGTTTCCTCGGATAAATGCGCTTGCAGTAACATTTCGCAATGAGCTTGCGTCATATCCAATGTACTGACGCCACATCCCAACATTTCGAAGTTGCTCATTCACCCACATCCCCTGTAAAAAAAGGTTTCCGGTTTATTATTTATGGCAGATGGAATATGGCCGCACACAGAGGGAAATCAGTCTTTTTGCTAACGCGCATAGCGTTGCAGGTCTTCCAACGCCAGGCTTGAATCCTCAAAAAAAGCATAAATAGAGAAAAACGTGCGCAAGGTGGTGCACCTTATCTCATCTGCCTTTTTAGTGCAGGACCTTAGCGCTCCATTGCTGTAACGATAGTCCTCTGTCTATAACTCCGCGAACCACGTGCGAAGGTATCGCCACACGTGCGTCGAGCTGCATAACGTGCTCCTCCTACTCTGTCACTTCATTGGAACTGTCGTGGCTCAGAGGTTAGAACAGCCGGCTGGCATATGAAAAGTCGTGAGCTAGTTCCGTCCCCAGAAACGAGTATTTTTTTCCCTTCCGCTGCATTTGTGATGAAAGACGGACCGAACAATCAACCGATCGAACAACTGAATGAATGCTCTACCTGAGGACACGTTTGTGATTTGCATGATGGCGATCCCCATAAAAGAAACGGCGAGAAACTATAGTAACGAAAGATGCGAAGTGTGAAACACGCAGAATAGGGGAAGAGAGAGAGAAAGAGAGAAAAAAAACAGACGCAAATAATTCAGCAGGCCTTTCGGGGCACCTGAAGGGCATCCTTCTGGTTACCGCCCACAGGTGTCAGGTTTAGCCCCTCGAAGGCGCCAGCGGGCCTTGTGAGAGTTGATAGAATCGGCAACCTCTGACCGTCACGGAGCGCTAACTAGCTTCTCTACTGCGAGCGAAAACGTGAGCTCGCGTGTGAAGGTGGGCGGCCTGGAAAATATGGCCGCGGCTTGTCGGCGAAATCCTCACAAAAATACAGTTTAGAAATGGGGAAGGGAAGTTGGGCAGCGCGTGATTACTTCGCGGGAAAACTTGGCGATGCTAGCGTACAGGCCAGCCGCGTTTCTGATAGCTAGTCACCCGCAGATCCTCGGGCAGACACAGAGGTGGAGGAAACAGGGCAAGGAAAACACCTGAACGGTGAGCGGTCAGTGAACTCGCAGGAAGGACTGCGTTCTTGCTTCAAATTTTTGTTCACTCTGTCGCCTCTACGCGGAAAACAGAACGTAATTTTCTCTCGGCTTGTTTCCGTTCGTTGAAGGTGCCGTAAATACTTCACATAACACAGAAAATAGTTTCCACCCCTACAAGAAAAACAAAAAAAAAACATAGGCCCCATATCCAATAATAGCATATTAACATATCGGGATCCCAAATGAAAAGGTTTATGTTCCCAAATACAAAATTTTCATCTGGGATCTCCATATATAATAACCTCCCTGCCTTTCCTGTCTCTCCCTCTCTCTCTCTCTCTATCTATCATAGATAATATATCGCATATAGGACATTCAATGTATGATTTATGGGAACATAGGAGCTTTTATATGAAATTTCCATATGTTCATATGGGATTATGGGATATGGGGCATAGAGAGAGAGAGCGATAGCAACTTTAGTGAAAATGCCTGCAGAGTCGGTTAGGCTCCCTCCACGCAGGGACGACAAGCTTTTACCGCGACGCGGCCACTACGTCAGTCTCGTGCATTGTGCTCCTCGAGGTCTTGGTTCCTCGCTACTTCCGCGGATGGGTCATATATGGGTCATATGTGTTTTTTTCTGTAGGGACGTTCAGTACTGTTGCAGCGTTACTGTCGAGAGAGTGGAATGGGAGGATTTCCGGTGGCGTACCTCAGGGCGTAGACCACCGCAAGCTTCTCGCTCCACCCTGAACGTCTCTTTTCGCGATTTAAAAGCTTCCCGGTCCAGTCAGATCAGGGCCAGGTATATAAGCAAGCAGAGGGGGCGAGACCTCTTACACTATACTCGTTCCTTCATGGAACACGCTTTCGACATGCGCACAAGCATGCCGAAAGCCTCTTGCAGGTTGACAACTGCGTTCTTGCACTTAAAGCGCCAACAGGACCATATAGAATGTTCCGCATTAACACTTCCTTTGCATTCTCTGCATAACGGAGCTGAAGCTCGCCCGCTTTTGAACGCCCATGCTAGCGTTTAGGCTGATGGTGTTCGCACTATATAAATTATTGTAGCTGCCCCGCGATGGAGCCTCTCGACTGCGCAGGGTTCGTGTGGCGGTTGCCAAATTAACCGAAAGTAGCTCCGAATTGTCTCTTTGGGGAGCTGGCTAATCGGTTCTCTGACTGTTGGGGGTGTTTACAGCGGTTCTTTTGCTAGAGCAATCGTTTTTTTTTATTGCCAAAAATACAAATATTGCACGGTATCTCCTGAAAGACGATCATGTATACTCTTGAATGCTCAAATATCTGAGTATTGCTCGCTATTGTCGGCAAAGTTTGTTAGAAGGTGCGCCGTGAGAGATTTGTTGGCGCGCAGGCGTCGGATCCTTTAACACGACGGCGTTCTGTGCAGGACACCTTTTCAGCATGCGTAGCGCCGCCACATTAGCATCACTTTCTGTAATCGTCGTAGATATTAGGCAACAATGTAAAAGATTGAGCTGGTTGGTATTTCATGAGCGAACCTTTTTAGCGCGCAGAAACCACGAACGCAAACGGGTAAGAGATGCGCAAGCGCTCGCGGAAATGAAACAGTGCTTGTGTTTGTCTTACTCCCGTTTTTTAATGTGGTTTCTGCGCGCTAAGAATTGTGGCCAGAGACCAAACGGTCCAATCGAATGGGCCATGCTAGTAAGGGAAGAGGTCCAAAAGGCAGCCGCCCAGATGCCTATACAAACACAGTGACCCATCAGTCAATTTAAACTTGTAAGATAGCCTTGATAAGTTGTATCTAGGTACTCAATTACCAAAAATCATCCCTCCGAAGATGATGTGAAGTGTTGGGAGGCTAACTAAACAATGTTTACATCACAATTAATGACCTTGTTCATGGTGGACCTTGTCAACGGCCGCGCTTCCTATCGAAATGCATCACCAACTGCCTTCCTTGGTATTCCCGAGAGGGCACCAACATCGACGACAACGGCTTCTGCCACACATATAAAAGCCTGGAAATAATCGTCTTCCTCCAGTGGCCAGGGAAGAGCGGCAAACTAGCTGTCGCCTTGCAATCCTTTCTGCTTCGTTGTGAAGGTTAGTCGATACCGGCCTTTACATGCTAGACGTTCTAGCAATCCTTCTTTGCTGCTCTTCCCTAGCCCACTTGTTTTGGTTGACATTGCCAGCGAATGTGTATGTGTAGTAAAGTTACTTCTTCTGTCTGAGGACGTAGAATTGAACCCCGATCGTAAGGACGGCAAGAATACCGACGTCCTCGCCGCAATTACTGCTCTGTCAACTGTGTCGAATGCTCGTCATGCTGAGCTGATCGATATGCTTACACTCGTGAAAAATAACCAAGAGCAACTGGAGAAAAAGGTATCCGACTTGTGTACGCGTCTTGTTTCTGTTGAGTTCCTTGTTGAGTCATTCGACGCATCTCAAGGTATTACGAATCTGCCAGACATTATCGACGAAGCCATCAACGACCACGGTGCTGCTTTGACTTCACGTTTGGATGATCTCGAGGACAGATCGCATCGGGACAACTTTATTTTCTATGGCTTTTTGTAGCCCATCTGAAACATGGACACATTCTGAACATCACGTTCGCGACGTCCTTTCTAGAATTTTAAATCTTAGTTTGTCTGACGATGCTATCTCACGTGCTCACAGATTAGGCCAATACAACACCAAAAGACCACGACCTATTATTGTTAAATTCGCTTCGTCAAAACTGAGGGAAAAAATAATTTCTCAACGCTCCAAATTTCGTGACTCGAGCGTCTCCGTTGGTGTAGATTTTTGCGTGGCTACGCGTCAATCGCGTAAAACCCTAGTTGCATTCGGAAAAGCTAGCGGCCAACAATTCATGCGTCTTTTCAATAAACTGTGCATTAACAAGAAGTGCTATGTATACTATCACGTTGCCCGCCAAGTATGTGAAATGAATCCTTCCGATGGCCGGACTGCCGACAGTACTAACATATCCACTACCAGTTCAAGCAATTCCCGTACACCACAGTTATAGCCACCCCATGGTACTAAATAAAGATCGGTTTCCGTCCTGTATTCCAACATACGCAGTGTATGCAATAAGCGCCATCAGCTGTCCACAGTTATTAACCCATGTGAAGCTGCTATTGTGGTGCTGACCGAGTCATGGCTTTCGAGTAAAATTACTCACCGCGAAATATTGGCATGTCAAAGTAGTTACAAACTCGTTCGATATGATGGTGACCCGCGCACTGGCGGCGGTGTACTGATAGCTGTCTGTGACGGGATTATTTGCAGCAACGTAGCGCTTTCGTCGTCTCTTGAATTAGTATGCACGCATATACGCGCCCGGCACAGGAACTTCATCTTTTGTGTTTGTTGCCGCTAGCCCGATTCGTGTAACACGATTTGTTCAGACTTTCATGATGGGCTCAGCAGTCTAACCGTAAGATTTTCCTCGTAACCATTATTGATCGTAGACGACTTTAACTACATGTGCCCTACATTGGTGTACTCATTTTCCCCCAGTAGTTAAGCGTTCGTCCGAGTGTTCATCTTTAATCAATATTTGTTTGAACTTTAACTTAGCGTAGCTCGCTCTTAAACCAACTCGGTGCACAACACATGCTGCTAAAATCTTGGGATTAATCCTCACGACAGCAGCCCACCTTCCTTCCACTATAACTCAACTGCCCGGTCTAAATTATCATTGTTTAATGCAGTTTAATTTACGCGCTTCTGTTCCTTATATTAAATCGACCAAACAAATTCGCGATTACAAAAATGCTGACTTTGATTCTATTAACCAAGCGTTCGAATTGTTTATCACTGACTATTTTATTAGGTTCCACTCAAGAACCGTGGAAGAAAATTGGTGCCTATTTAAGCAGGAAGTGCTTTCGCTTATTCATTGACTCATTTCAATTAGACGGATCAGCTCTAACTCACAGGCACCACGGTTCAATGCACGTCTTGAACGTCTGCTAAATAAAAAGAACATACTTTTTCGGTGCACCGAGACAGCCAATAATGCAGAGCGTTGGCACGCCTATGTATGCTGACTGCGGATACAAGCAAGCCATCGCACTTAGCAAGAACGAATTTTATCAAGTTACTCTGCCTTCAATTCATCATGATAACCCGATGAAATATTGGAATTTAGTCAGTGACAAGAAGTCATCTTCGATTGAATTGTGTTATGAATATGGTGTTACTATAGCCACCGATGACTGCTGCGAAGTATTTAACAACCTATTCGTGTCATTCTTTTCTGCTACATCGCCCCATGCTTATCCTGACATCCCGTTTGCTGATTACATTCCTATGAACCCTGTTTCTTTTGATGCTAAATAAAATTAAATTATGGGGTTTTACGTGCCACAACCACTTTCTGATTATGAGGCACGCCGTAGTGAAGGACTCTGGAAATTTCGACCACCTGGGGTTGATTAACGCGCACCTAAATCTAAGCACACGAGTGTTTTCGCATTTCGCTCCCATCGAAATGCGGCCGCCGTGGCCAGGATTCGATCCCGTGAGCTCGTGCTCAACAGCCCAACACCATAGCCACTGAGCAACCATGGCGGGTTTCCTTCGATGCTGTTGGTATTGCTAGTTTGATTAGAAAGCGAAATATATCTTCAGGGGCAGGAATATTTCATATCAATTCCAAGTTTCTTAAGAACACGGCGATGTATATTCTTGTTTAATGCTGTCGCGCTTTTTTGCTCAGTCACCAGAATCATCCACCTTGCCTAATGATTGGAAGGGAGGGAAAGTGGTTCCACTGTATAAATCAGGACCCACTGACTCTCCATTTAATTATAGGCCCAGATTGTTAACCAGCGAAGCCTGTAAGCTTATGGAACATGTCATTTACTCGCATCTTATTACTTTTCTGGAATCAAACTCGTTTTTCACTAACTGTCAGCATGGTTTTAGGAAATTTTTTTCATGTGACGCTCAGCTCTTGGTTTTTATTAATGATTTATTCAGTTCTGCAGGCAAAGGAGTAACAATTGATTGTATATTCTTGGATTTGGCGAAAGCTTTTGAATCTGTGTCTCACAAATTGCTTTTCCCTAAGTTGCGTAAACTTAATATCGATACTGATATCTTGCGCTGGATTGAATTATTCCTTTCTAACCGCTTCCAATATGTATCTGCTAACAGACATAACTCTTCCATCGTTTTTGTGCAGTCTGGTGTACCTCGGGGGTCTGTTTTGGGTCCACTACTCTAATTTTTATTAATGACCTCCCCAAGTTCGTTACTCCTTCTAAAAAACTTTTCGCCGATGACTGCATTGTTTACTGCGTCATCATTAACGCCTCTGATCATGCTTCCCTGCAATCCGACCTTCCCCATATCTTCTTGGTGCTCCGCTTCTTTAATGACTCTTAATATTAATCAATGTAAAAGCACACGCGTCTCACAGACTTCCATTTGCCCTGTTTTTCCCAACTATACCCCCAATAACATACCGTTAACCTCTGTAGTATATTACAAATATCTCGGTATACATATCACTAGTAATATCTCGAGGAACACAAATCTCCAATACATATTTAATAACGCTAATCGCATGCTCGGTTTTATACGTCGCAATTTTTCCAATGCGACTGTTCACGTTAAGTCACAACTTTATAAAATATTGGTACGTCCCAAGCTCGAATATGCCTGCTCTACTTTGGGACCCTGGTCAAGCTAATATAACAAACCTTCTTGGATCCCTTCAGAACAGGGCGGCCCGTTTCAATTATGCACGTCGCGCAAGCGTACCATCCATGAAACTGACGCTCGGTTTGCCTTGGCCTTGAAGTACGTCGTAAATTTATGCGCTTATGCCTCTTTCATAAGATTTATTATTCTAATCCCGCTCTTAAAGATGAGTTGTTCTTTCATCCATCCTACAATTCACCTCTCATCGATCACCAAATAAAGGGGGGGGGGGGGGGGGGGGCGGGTGTACCACCATGCAACTCCAACTCACTCTCACTCACCACGCACTGCCGACGACTGGGACCGCCTTCCCGCCCCCATCGCTGCCATCTGTGACAGCACTAATTTCAAGAAGATTGCCAACGACTACATTTGTACTCACCACTCCTTTCTGTGATGCCCTCAGGCCTTGAGAGTATATAAATAAATAAATAAATAAATAAATAAATAAATAAATAAATAAATAAATAAATAAATAAATGTGCTCTAGCAGCCAAAGGGAACCGGCGCTTTCCCTATCTCGAATAGTTCAAGGCTATGACATGCAAGGTATTTAGTGTGTGTTGGCACTTTGCCTTTGCATTGTGCATTTTGCAGTCCCGAGACTCCAAAATCATCTTGCGACCAACGTAACTAGAACGTTGCCTGTGATGTAGTGCTCAGAAGCAGTACGCCATTACCACTGAGCCAGCGTGGCGCGGGCATGTATTTCCGGATACGGAGTCGAATGAAAAGAAAGCTTTAATATAAATGCACTAATAGTTCATTAAAACGAGCGGGGATGTTATTTCGGGTTGCAGATATGCACTTAGAGCCAACCACGGCCAAGTAAACGGTAGCTACTGGGTGCACCGCAGGCAATATGTGGACGTTGCAGTTTCCTATCCAAATAGTGGTGTGCTGGCATTTCTTCCGCTCTTTTTTTTTTTTGCTTTACTTCTTGTCCTTTATAAATACTATTAGCGAGTGGCACCAGCATAACGCGGCTCCCATATCTCGCGCTTACGTGCATTTTGATTCTGCTAAATATGCTTTTCTAGTTTCCATTACAGGTGGACTTATCAGCAGGTCGCTAGATTGAGCCCCTCATTACTACTAGTTCTTTTCGCTAGCGGCAGAAAAAGGTTGTACAAGGACCTGTGAGAGCGAAAGGCGTTCAGTTCCCACAACAAAGAAATATGGCTATACTCGCTGTTCAGCCTGCGCTGTGTTACGGCAAGTCATTTCACGGTGACCAAATGAGCTAATCCAGCAGGTTCAGTTTGCGGCAGCCAAGAGCCTCTCTGCAGCAGATTGAGTGCGAATCGCTTCTGCACTTTTTCACCCTCTGCCGATAATGCACGCCCGCATGTTTGGCTCCCTTTCCGGTCCTTCATCATTCAGTTCGCGTTTGCTCCCAATGCTTCACGGCCCAATCATTACAGCTCGTGTGCACTTCAAGCCCATTGCATTGGTGCTGCGTGCATTTTAGCACGAATGAGGGAAAAAAAGTGAGAAAAGAAAACAGCCAGCAGAAACCGCGACTGTAACCATTCTAGACTCGTAACTCACATACTTCAAATTACTTTCTTTGAAACGCCTGCAGATTATCCTAATCGCCGGGGACGGACAGGAAGAAGTTTGCGTGAAAATGCGTAACCGCCATTATGAACCATCACTAAACCACGGCAGTGGAGTCACCGACGCGCGTGCATAAGTACCACCCCGCTGCGGCCTCTGTCAGCGACAGCTGTACAAACGGTGTTCCCTTTTCGAGAGCTGCCAGAGTGCCATAGAGAGCCTCAAAGAAACTTCTCTGTCCCTTAAACTGCCTGACTGATGCTCGTTTCCACCTATATAGCGAATCATTTCCCTGTTATAGAGCCTCGTTGGCTAAAAGGCATCCATCGATCCTAAACCATTCCAAAGTACAACCCATAGCCCCCAAGCATGGGACACAACGTAGTGTTGCCTCCCCGACTCTGTCACCTTCCCGACGGAGATAACCGGCATGATTTACTGCAACTATGAGTTAGGTACTTAATAAAACAATACTGTTTAAGTTTCAATTACAAAGCCAATATCCTACGTTTATATTGAGGTGTTGAGCTCGAATAGAATTCCCCATTTATAATTACTTTAGTGGGATTTCACGTCAGGGCATCTGCTGCAAAAGTTGCAGTTCTTACTGGGTTCTGAAACAGCAAGGAAGAACTTCCATGCCTCTTTTCAATTTGGTCGACGCGCAGTTTAACTGTCATTGTTCCTGAAGCCTCCCAGCATCAGAAACGTTGCATTGTGCAGCCAGCGCAATGATGGGTTTGCAAAATCCTTGTCCGTGAGCCAACGCGTAAAGCGTTATGGCGTGTTTTATTTCAGTTTGGCCTTCTTACGTAACATAATTGTGTTTGATAGCTTGAATATCCGAGCACACTGAAAGGGAAAATCAGCGCACGTCACAGCCAGATGCCTGCGGCTGTCAGTCCGAAGCCATGGTGACAATGTGTGAGGGCCATGAACCGCAGCCCGAATCTTCCGGAGAGATTTTCACTAATCAGCAAAGGGACTTGACACAATGGGTATTAGGGCATGGCCATTAGTGCTTGGAGAAAGCCTCGTGTATCTGAAGGTAGGCCAGCTGGTAAGATTTCATGTGAAGGTGTATGAGTCATGGGGTCAGCCAAGAGGTCGACACAATTTTGAACATTTTGTTGCTCAAGCGCGGCAGTTTATGCAGTCTTTCTTATTTCTTGAAAACTTTGTAGTGTCTTCGTCGTTTTCCTAAGCTATTCGAATGAATCAATAAACTATTCCCCCCACCCTTCCTTTTTTTTTCTCGTGATGCTTCCGCTTCGCTATAGATGTTTATTTACTTAAAGGCGTGAAAACACTCCTCATTCAGAAATTGCAGTAGTGGCTTAGCGAACTAATCAACCATGAGGCAACGCCTCCAACTCTCTGATCCGTTCGTTGTTTGATAGCTCTTAGTATTATATCATTCCCGAGTAACCCTCGTTCCTGAGCAGAGCCGCAGCGGGGGGTGGATGTCCACTGTAGAAGCTGAAGCAACACATTCAGGACAGTTCACTGTGTCTTAAGGTGTTGGACCCCAGGTTTAGGGAACGTAAAGTGGAAGGACCGCCAAAGCCCGTGTTCTCTGCAATGAGGCTTTTCCGCCCGACGAAGATAACAGGGCAGGGAGGAGACACACGGAGCCGCTTTTCGATGTTTAATGTTTGAGGGACCACTGGGGAAATTTATCACTTAGTGTATGGCTTTCATTCGCAATAGCAGTGAGTTCGTGTCTGGCATTTCTCTGCCATAGATGCAAGCACAGTGAATTTCAGCTCGCGAAGTTTACCCGTCCTCCTCGTTCAAGAACCACTGCATCTGCGTAGACCATAAACTGGCCGTCAGCAGCAGTAGTCTCCTCACGTCGGCGAACATTCGTTATTTTGCTGAAATGTAGTGAGAGGGAGGATGTGGTCTAAGAGACATTTCATACAGTGAAGAAAAGCTCTTCTTTGTTGTCATAAGCGGAGTTCCTCCAGATAAATAACAGTTTATCGCCACGACAGCCGCAATATGGTGTCCTTTAGGAAATCTGGCATTTCTTCGCCATGTGGACAAAGAATCAATGTTTTTTTTTTTTTTTATTGAGATGAATATTAGGAGAGGTTGGCGCCTTTATGGTGGCACCGGCTACTCCTTGTCACTTGGCAAAGGAAAACAAGATTGCGTAAAAAGGGAGAGTAGCGACACGAAAGATGGCACTCAGTAGAACACTGGATGAATAAAAAATATACAGTCCAACAGTATATGAGTCGCAAAGTTCTGTGCATAAGTCCAGTCCACGTACGCATATATAAAGTCAGACATTTAGAACAGTCATAACACTCAACACATGTAATGCACTGCAAGTACAGAACAGAATTATACATATTGCATAAAAGTTGCGACCGCCTCATAAACCAGTTATGAATCACGAACAACGTTTATGTTATTCATTTAGCGCATTCGGATCATCTGATGCCTAATATTTTCCCAAAATGTTGGTCTCCTCTAAAAACTTTTTCAGAGCAAGAAGCGCTCTTTTTTGAAGGCCCGCAGTTGGCCATGGGCCAAGTATTTTTTTTAGAGTGAAAGGTCTTCTGTCTAATATCAACAAATTTGCTTGCAGTACCCTTCTTTGTGGATTGTATTTAGTGCACTCGAGGAGAAGAATCAATGTAATATATATCACGTTGTACGATTTAACACCTCAATTCTGGCCTTCCGTTCAGCAATAAGTTAAAGATTTTACAACTGGTAGACAACTCATAGGTTAGGTTCAAATACACATTTCAAAGGCCAGGCATCTCAGTGCAGGCCTTGCCACCACTCTTTCAAGCAATCAGGTACGCGGAGAGAGAACTGTCAACGTTCTGTGGACATTCGGAAGCCACGATGTGTTTCATTCTAGCCGATGTGCTTCGTAGGCACCGGCCATTTTTCCGTCTCTGGTAGAAATGTTTGAAAGCAGCTCTCAGAGGCCATCCTTTAGTCCGACTTCTTAGCGACAGGCCTTAGCAGGTCCCTTTGCCTGAGGTTTCGAAGCCGGCAATCTGTTCGTACGGATGGAGGATATATAGCAGTATATCAGCCATACCTTTATCTGTGCCTCTCAGCAAACCACAGTACTGCAGCATCATGCAAAGAATCGAAACCGGATATCAGGGACGTCTTAGAAGCCCACATGCCAGAGGCAAATAAATTATACTAAACAGCAGTCTCCAAGTGAGCACCTAACGATAACGTCGGTCCAATAGGTTTCAGACTGACCGAAAACACACTAATGAATGCACCACTTTGATTTTCGAAGTGGACGTCAAGACTCTGCATGTATTAAAAAAAAAAACTTCCTCTTTAAGAACTAAAATTCACTAGTTTATTTAAATACATTATGGTATGTGTGATTCCGGATTTTTTGGCTTTCCATTACTAAGGCCATTTAGAAGAGCGAAAAGGGGGACGAGCTGGCAACGATGCTCCGTAGAAGCGAAGCGTGAAAGACAACGGTTGTAAAAAGACAAGCTTCACAAAGCCGCTCTTAGGGTCTGCTTGTTTTTCCGTCCGTTTTTTTTTTTATTATCTGGCGCACCTCTTCTTCAATGACATAATTTCAGGCATTTCAAGCCACAAATCATGCATTGTCAAAACACTGACCTGCTTGCCCTAAACGTGCACTCCTTAAGACAGTTGTCTTAAACTCACTTGTTTAAATCTTTAAACCATGCTAGCATGATGCAGAGATTTAAACAAGCAACCTTTCGAAACGTAAGCCCTTTGTCACACGCTAGGCCGAGCATTCGCTACAAAGCTATACCATTGGCTCGGTAGAAGTTAGATCGAAGAAATTGAACGCAGTGTCAATGCCCGCCAGAAAGGAGAACTGAACCAAACAATTTCTTTTTCGTGGTACCGACCCATGTTCTCACGCCGCTTTGATCTGCTTGGCCGTACGTTGGAAAGAGGCGCTTCGCAGCTAAGAGATCTCAATGTGGTTGGGTTCTTTGCCTTCGCTTCTATATTTTCCTCCGAGTTTTCTTCACTCTGTTTTGGCGCTCCGTTTTCCCACAGGAGGCGCCGCGGTCGCAGCATAAAATTAAGCAGGGTCGATGCTTGCGAAATGAATTCGAACTGACATGCGCTTTCTGGTCGCGCAGCGGTGTTGAGCTGCAGGGATCGTGGCGGCGACGAGAGCCGCATTCGCGCTCGCTTTTAATTAGGCGCCTCAGCGGCGTTCCCAAACGTCGCAGCTCGTTAACAGTGTAATTAATGACCTGGTTTTTCGATCATCCGTCTCGCTCGCGGTTCTCTTGTTCTTCCGCGCCCGGGTTGGTTAATTAAATGACGGCTGCTGAACCAGGAGGCGTACGTTCAGGCCCGCGCAGCGCAAAGCAAACCCTGGCTCCTTACTCCGCTTAGAGGCACGCGCGCGTCCGCTGCGAACGTCTCCCGAATGTCGTGCACCCCGGCCGGAAGGTGGCCTCGATTCCATGCTTCGGCAACGCGCCCGCTGGCGTTCGACGGTTGTGTGCGTCCGTTTAGCACGTTTTTTACTTGCCGTGGAAAGGCGCGAACGTAGAAGGACGCAGACGCGAGTTTTCTTGAGGTCATAGACTCGGAAACAATCTGGGAACAGGGTGCTTATAAAAGCGAGAACTTACCGATTTCTACCATTCTTACGTCGTGGCTGCTGATACTTTCTGACGTGGTGCGTCTGTGACGGCACCGCCCTCGGAATTGGCCCTTAACGAAACAGTTTGTAACGTTCCTTTACTAGAGTACCAAAATAATCAGTCATTAACCCATTGCCGAATACTATCGTCGTAGTACACGTCTTCTTGCTTCTGTCGTTACACACACGCTTAAATCACACACGTAATCACTTGTATTACTCATCTGGTTACGCTTTGCGGAACCCGAAACGATCCTTCTGGCCAGCTGGCTTCAACATGCTTTGCATACGAGGGACGTTCAATAATTTATCTACCGGAGTGTCAAAAATACCAGCCGGCAAGCTGAAGAATGTCTGGGAAAGTTACGACGGGTCTCGAGGCTGCCTATTCAAAGTGGCCTCCTGCTCCTTTTACCGTTACACAAAACAGATCGTCGGGTAAGCCATCGTGCGCATCAAATAAGCATACTTTTTACCTGGAGCATCGTTTTAGTGTCCAAATTTCCCCTTAAAGAAGGTAGAAGTTTGAAGTAGAACCAGGGACGCATTCCTGCAGTTTATGGCGAGTCTGCCCCCTGCTACAAAGTAAGATTTCGAAGCTTGCAACTAGTTGTAACGCTCGCGTAAAAACAGAAAGAAGCGCACAGGAGAGGCTAAGAGAAGAGAAGAGCAAGAAGAAAAGGCCAGATAAATTATGTGTGATTAAACGGAATGTTTAATCTCCCGACATGAAGATGGTCGTCTTCTGGTGAGGAACTGTGAGGAAGATGGAGACAATGCCGTCGAGTTACCTGAAATGGTCACACACCGTACTTCTTGACTTTCTTCGCCGACAGACCCAATTCAGCACTTGAGAATCTCGAATCTGTTAGGTCAGTCAGAGTTGATATTCCTGTGACTGACTTCCAACGCTGGATTGACAGTTAGAGTAGCCAAACCGTAGTTAAAAGCAAAACTCGACCTGGAGCTAGCCATCTAATACAATACCTTTCGAAAAATCAGCAACATCAAGTTCAGCGACAGCAAGAGTTTCTGAGTATATTGTCATCAACAATCCGATCAACGAAACAGACGGTGCAAGAACTTATCAAGCCAGAACCTTTCGATGGCACATTGTCAAGCCCGTCAGCATGGTTTCAGTTTTATGAATATGCATGCTCGCAGAACAATTGGACCACGGACTGTGACTGCATCTATAATATTCGCCATTTCCTTTTAGGAAATGCGAAGAAGTGGGTCGAGTTGTGCATGCCGATCAACACCGCTGTAACATTGGTTGAATGGTGAGCTAGCTTCATTCGAGCCTTCGCTTTCAATCCCATTGAATGCTGGGAAAAGGCCATTGCATTTAAGCGCCAAGAATGTCATCAACTACTTCTACGAGAAACGTTTGCTTTTGCAACGCGCCGACCCCGACCTCCGGAATCATCAATCGTTGCAGTGGTTATTCTTGGAATGACAAATGATTATCAGCATCTAATCCTAATCACGATAAGACAGTCTGCGACATTGGATTAACTCCTACAGTCACTAAAAGACGTTTTTGATGACTTTTTACTTGGCAATGAGCAAGAGAGCAACGCCAGTAGCCAAAGCCACTGGATCACCGGAAGACCAGGCGTCCCATGGCCGCCGCACTACAGTGACTTATGTTGACATTCACTCAACCAAAGAGACGACTTGACAGCCGGGGCAAGCAAACGAGCTGGTAAGCCCGGACTTTTTCTGCTCTTTCGAGACACCAAAAGAAAGCGTTTACTTCGCCAAGTCTGCGGCATACCTGCTGTACGCGCAGATGAGCGTAAACGAAATGATATTGAAGTATTAATTGACCATGGAGCATCAGTCAGCATAAATAATTCTCTACTGATTCTGCTATATCAAATATTCAGTGGCAAAGTTGTCAAAGTATACAATTATGATGGAACTTCTCGATTACTAGACAAGTGGGCACGCGTGAGCGTGGAATTTCCAACAAACGAAGCATTCTTAAAAGCACTACTCGTTCATGACGCCACCTTTAATTTTATACTGGCACACCCTGACATGAAGAAATTAAAGATAAATATGCCATGGCTCGATGAAGTCGTTGTAGACATCGCGGTCGAGACATCCCAGTTGAGTGGGTGTGCAGACTTTCAAACACGTATGAAGTTGATCAGAGAGAGTAATGTACCGACACTGTTCCCGGAGCTGATAGCAGCGAAAGTAAGTGAGATTCCATGGAAGCTCAGCGACACGCCACCTGTTAAAAGAAAGAGCTATGGGATGTCCTATGAAAAAAAAAATTGCTCAAAGAAGCATTACAAAGCTTGCTAGATGCGGATATTATTTTACCGTCCACATCTACCTTTGCATCTCTAATTACAATTTTGCCCAAAGATGCTGGAACTTTCAGGATGTGCAGTGATTATAGACTTGTAAACCGTCAGACTGATTTATTCCCGCACCCGATGCCAAGAATTCACGATATCATTGACAAGACAGGTGGATGTACCTGGTTATACCGAATCGACCTTTTCAAAGGGTATTGGCAAATTTTGTTGCAAGAAGGCTACATTTGTTACTTCTTTCAAAATTTTCGAATACAACCGACTCCCTTTTGGTTGGGAAAATTTCGGTGCATACATTCAGAAGATCATGAACAGCGTGCTTAGCGAAATTACCGGGATTTTCTGCAACATGTATGTGGATGACATCATAATTTACTCGAAAACTCGTGATGACCACCTCTCGCACTTTTCTGGTCTAAAGCTGGGCTGAAGATTAACTTTAAAAGAAGAGTGAATTCTTTAAGGACACCGTTCTCTTCCTGGGGAGAGTATTTGACGGACAAACAAAAAGCACAAAACAAGTGTTCGTCAAGTGAATCTGCCAGGTAGCCAAACTGTATGATGTGCACTCTCTTCGAGTGTTTCTGAGTCTCGCTGGACATTTTAGAACTGTTCTAAAAGACTATACGCCCTAAAGACCAAATGCCTAACATTGATGACGCAAACGGATACTCCGCTTGTGTGGACTAATGTTGTGAAGAGACTTATCACCAGCTCGTAAAAATTACATCATCTCATCCAATGCTGAGAATACCGGATTTTTCGAAGCCCTCCTAGTTAAACGCCGGCACTTCCCATTGTGGTACTGGCGCTTTACTATACCAGTGCGACGAGAGTGAGGATCCGAAAAGACAGCTCAAAGTGATTGGCTATTACTCATACATATTCACCAAGTCAGGACTCAACAACCCAACGACGGAAAAAGAACCATTCGCAGTCGCAATGGCCTTTCGTTATTTGAGGACGTACCTGCAAGGCAAGCACTTCAGCCTATTGCCCGGCAACCAAGCACTGACATATATTTTTAATCTCTAGCAACCTAAAGGAAGAGTGACCAGGTGGGTGAGCGAAATACAGCATGTTACCTTCGATGTCGCTCACAGGCCAGGAGAAAAACTGTCAGATGCAGACGCCTTGTCAAGACTTCTAATTAGGAACAAAGATGACAAGTATGTCATGCGTAGATGATTCTCAAAAATGGGAGGCTGCACGTGCCTACAACGAGCATGGAAAAAATTTAAGACTATATCAGGATTCTCCGGAATTCGGTCGTCATGATGGTTTTTGGAGGACGTACTGGAAGGTTAAACAGAGATTTCACTAGAGTACGATGAAACATATATCAGAATATGTGAAGACGGTGCAATCAATGCCAGCTCTACAAAGCGAAATTCAGACCCCGTGGAAGCACCATGGTAATACCAAAGCACTCAGAAAAGCCATTTGAGAATATACACCTTGGCTTCGCTGAGCTCAGAAAAAAGGGGGAGGGAGTACGAACTACGCAAGCTTTTCTTCTTGCCATTGATGCGTGCACACGCATGGTGGTAAGCAAGCCCGGAAAAGAAGAATCCAACAGCGTCATCTCCCTGCTTAACCGAGATATGTTCAAACGTACAAAAGTAGTCATCGCTGACAATGGTCCAGCTTTTAGAAGTGATCGCTTGAAACGATGGGCTGACGAGAGGAACATAGAACTTCGTTTTGCTGCACTGCGGCATCCAGAAGCAAATGGACGAGCCGAGAGAACGGAGGTGTCAAACAGTTCATCGCGCTTTACCCGAGATTTCCAGGCGGCTCAATATGTGCCCTTCAAGCGGCTGTAAACCACCACAATCACTCACACACGGCTGGTTTACAATGCACACCATACTTCGCGTACCATGGCAAATCGGAATGGCATCCCGCAGACCCCGTTGGAAATCGCGAATCTGTTGGGGCTCCAAGAACGAAGGACGTCTGACGACCAATGTGCAAGGTACAAGACCACCGTGAAAAGAAATTACGACCGCGGACATTCAGTGAGATCATCAGACATACAAGACATGCAAGAATCAAAGGCTCCTTTTGCAGGACCTACAAGGTTATGAAGACCACCCACCAGCAAGGCATTTTAAAGACTCTCTGCTACAGTGCATCGCAAGATGTTATTGAGACGCGATCTGTGAACAACGTGGTGCCATATCAATCCAGGAGAGTTGATGACAGAGGGGAGGCCCGTGTAACGCTGATGAAAGAGAATGAAGACTGAAGAATGAAGAATGAAGGAGTGGCCAAGAGAAGAGAAGAGGAAGAAGGCCAAATCAGTTGTGTCTGATTCAACGAAATGTTACATTAGTGTTGGGTAGGAAGTCCCAGGAAGATTATTCTCACTCAGGACAGCCTCTGCAGGCAGCTTGCACGAAAAGTGAGAATTAATTCTGCAAGACAGATGAATTGAGAACTTCAGGTAACTGAAAGGCTCAGCAGATTTATTTTCAAGAATGATTCATGAAATCTGGGCATGTGTTCAAGCTTAGTGCGAGATTGTTGACCAGAATGTTGACACCATTGCAGAAGGCATAGAGGCTTCAGCGCTGTCTTGGCAAACACACACACATGCACACACACATGCACGCACATACGGACGCACGCACGCATACACGCATATTACATTATTCCTTGATTACATATTACACATGCACCAAATTACATAAGCACTATCACTTGAATGCTAATCACATTATCGTAGGTAATAATACCGAAAAGTTATGTTCTACCAGATATGTCTCAAAATGAAAAAGTCACAACAGGAAACCTGGATAAAGTGTGCTGAGCTTTAAAGGGATTATATTTTAAAATAAAACATTAGCTTTGCAAAATGCCTCTTCGTTTCTCTTGAGGCAGATAAATTATTGAACACCCATATGTGATATCGGCATGGCCGCCACGATCGCCGCGCCAGGCACGTTGGGCACGCCGGGACGGCGGCCTGAAGAGAGTCGCAGATGCATGCGGGGACCAAGGCTAGGAGCTTTATTCAGAGCAGCCACTTAAATACGCTCATGGATGGAGGGATGTTATGAGCGTCCCCTTTGGAACGGGGCGGTGGGTTGCGCCATCAAGCTCTTGCTATTATACTGCCTGATGTCCTACCTAGGTTCAAACAGAAAAAAAGAGAAAAAAAACAATATGAACTCCCACAACCAAATTTTCTGACCACCTATTGCGGACTTTGCTTTTGTACGTCTCCGTTTTCTGTCGTTTCCCTACTTTTCTTCCACCAATCTTCCAATCACCTCTTACTAATCTCTAATGCGGACATGTTTATTTTTCCCCTGCTCTCGCTGAACCCAAGGGCTTCAAGGAGGCCAGTGGTGCCTAAATCGACCGCTAGGCAGATGTCTTCACATTCGAATAAAACATGCTCCATCGTTTCCATATCTTTACCGCAGCAAGCACATGCTTCTTCTTCCACCTTATATCTCGCTTTGTAGGTGCGTGTTCTAAGGCATCCTGATCTCGCTACGAAAAGCTTCCCTTTGAGTTGTCATAAAGCTTGACTATCACAGCGCCCCCTGAGGGCGAATAAGTTTTGGTTCCGAAACCGAAACCTCGATATAACTCCATAGTGGAATCGATTCCCTCCGTGCATTGGATTTTTTAGCATTTATTTACTGCTTCAAGCAAGTTTCGTTTAACATAGATTCCAAAACACGCGTTGGATCCGTGCAACGTATTCATTAGCCTCGCGCTTTAGTTTGTATACTGCGCCTCAATGTTCGTAATTTCCTAGACGTGGTACAATTCGTCCGCTTTTCTGCAGTACATGGCTTTGTCTTCTGGCAAATGAGCGGCAGTAGCCAAAACCACATGCTTACTTACTGGGCTTCCACACTTTTAGTGTTTTAGTATGCATATATTGCCCAGCGCTGGCTAAAGAACCTCGCTTTGAACTTGCACGGATAACTAGGAACAAATATGCGAAGCACGTGACTTGAATCCAGATGAGAGAGAAAAGCCAGGTTAGGCGATCTAGCGCTCCGCGAAACAACGTGGCATTGCCCTCGAAGCCCGGAAATGAAGACGTCTTGATAAATTAGGCGCCGAAAAAAGTCCTCGCCGCAGTGAAGAAACGAGCCCTAAGTAGAAAAAGACCGGAACATTCACAGCAACTGCGGTATACGTCGCTCCTAATTGATCATTGCCCTAGTCTCGGGTCTCCTGCCCGCGTTTCCTTCAATGTTCTGTATCACTGAGCTCCTTGTTCCTGTGGTTATCCTTGTGCTAGTTGTATGCCATGCACTCGACTGCAAGTCTAATGCGCCTGTGGCCGTGACCAGGAGTAAAGGCCACACAAGAAATGTGCTTAGAGATACCAAGAGACGGAGAGGCAAGCTTTTACCAACTACAAGTGGGCAATCAAATTCCACATGCCACTTATGTAGCTTCTTTGCGAAAACAATCTGTACGCGCTCCTTTAACTACATTATGCCGCGTGGCTACTCGTGCGGTAATTCCAGTCACGTTAATAGCCTTCGTTATTCATCGGCCGTAAGTGGTACGGCGCCTTCGCATGTGCATTGTTTGCATAGTGGCAAATCTAAGAATAACTCTCTCGTATGCCCCCAATGCGCCATGTTCCTAACTTATAGGGAGTTTTAGATATAGGCACTCAAGTTCATTGTGCCCCAATTCGCCATTCCCTTGCGTTCCAGGATTATCCGTGGCGGAGGCCCTTTACTATAGAGTTCGGGTTTGCCTGAGCATTGAGAGCGTGCAAAGGCCTTTACGGCGGCAGAAGAAAATTTTAAAAGCAATGCCTGGGAAATGAAATTGTGAATTCTTACAATATGTGAGCTTGTTACGCTTCTAAAACTTTATGACAAAGGGGAGAACTTGTCTTCAGACTATTTCTTATTTCTCTTTTTTTCTTTCTTTCTTTCTTTATTTCCTTAAAGTCCCCACATGGAGCTATTACATAAGGGGTGAGATTAAAACAATAGTTAAAACAATATTAATTAAGGTGAGAGAATCGCTGACACTTCTTCCGTGAATACAGATGAACTGCTGAGGGCAGCGATGTCGTAAATAAGGCCGTTCCAGTCTACAACTACACGAGGGAAAAACGAGAACGGAAAAGTAACAGTGCGCGTTTTGGGGCGAGCGAAACTTAATGAATGACCAGTACGACGTGATGTTCGTGACGGCGGTGAAATGTAGGGCGCGATGGCGAACGGACTGTAAAAAAAATTGTGAAATAATGATAAGCTGGCGATGCTGATGTTACATACATAAAGCACTAACCATAGTGATAACGTGACGGACGCAAGGAATGTGGCACAAAAAACGCTAAATGCTAGCGTTCGTCTTAGCGCAGCTATGGCGTTATTCCCGTAACCTGCTTTGTGTCCTTCATGTTAAGGCTACTCTTATTGCATTGAGTGATTATTGCCAAGCAGGCAGAGCTTAGATGAATAATTTGTGTTTGGGACGTTTGTCACCAATGCAATCGTGCTTTTCCTGTTGGAAGCCACGCAACACAGCTGCCGTCATTAGTCAAGGCAATCAGTTAGGGTACGCGCCAACCGTAAACATCTAGTTTTATGCTTACGAGCTCTCAATTCACAAACTCTTTCGAAAAAACGCGTGGATTTCATGTGCAACCGTCCTCATGTACGTGAGACGACTGAAAGGGATAGCGCTTATGCGCATTTGACTGCCGTTATCGGCCTGATATAACCGTCGTGACAAACAAGAAGCTCTATTCTCGACACGCATGGCGGCTGCACGGCCCCCATTATCCGCCCTGTTTATTCTCGTATTGGCTGTCGAGAGCTCACGTGCTTTGAAGTTTGTGCCGGGAAACGGAAGTTTAGCAAAATGCAATTTTGCGTTTTCATCAAGATGACGAAACGTGACGTGAGCTGCAAATTTGATCGACTAATACATTTTTTTGCTCCTTGGCAGCTATATTGCGACGTTAGCGCTTAAAAAAAAAAGTGAGCGGTTGCGTACAGAAGCCAGTGCAATGCATCTGCAATTTCGCGAATACGTGGTGGCGATCGAAAACAGGCGCCATGTCAGCTTGCTGATTGGCTTAAGGAATATGCCGTAGGAAGCGTCACAGGAAGGGCCGTTTCGTAAACGTCGATTTGACGTTGTGTGACGTTGCTCTGGGCCGCCATTGCAGAGGTTTGGCGCCATACTTTGTGGCGCGACGAGCCGCGCGAATTATGCTAATGAGCAGTCATATGCAATGGCGCCTGAGAGGAAATCGTATCGCCACATTTTCCCCGTCGTTTGGCCGCATGAAAATATTTTGTTCATAACGCGCGCTCATAGTATTTGCATCGCTCTCGGGTGGTGTTGTCATTTGTGTTTTGAACCATCATTTAAAAAAAAACGCGTTTATATGAAATAATATTGATTGAACATAAACTTTCAGCAACTTTGTTCACTTTTCGCTGCTGCTTTTGTATTGTAATCAGATTAATGCCTTGTCGCACAATCAGAAGTTATGACAACGGCGTCGCTTTAATTTAGAAAGAGAAACGTCCGAAAGGCGGCGCTTGAAGTTTCCTCCCGCGGTAAACGTAACCAGCGAAGTGAACAAGAAATGGCAGCGCCGGCGATTGCGTCACGCACGCGGATATCTCTGGCGCGCGCAACGCTATCGCTGATATTCGGCCTTCCTCAGCCAGCCGTATCGGGCTGAGTCACTTACGTTTCACGAGATAGCGATAACGTGGCCTAGAACGTGAGCGCATCACCATTGGTAGATCGTGTATGTTGTCGCAAGGAAGAAAACAAGCGCGTTGGCGCCAACATACGATGACTCATTCCATTTACCCGGGGACACGCATCCTAGCTAATGAAGCAGACGACGGAAGCGAGAAGCATTTTCGACGGAATAATCATGCGCCTCGAGCTAGCTGCTTTAGTTTTACTGCGGAGGAAAACTGTTTCGCTTTACCGAGAACGTTACGTTCAGTGCCTCCAGTTCAGTTTCTTAGGCAAAACCTCAAGTTGGCGTCATGTTACGAAAGCAAAACGGGGCCATCAACACCATTTTATTCGCGTCGCGTCTACGCCACGCATCGACGAAAATGGCGGAATGACCAGAATAGCGCCCAAGGTCAGGTGTTGCGCTAAGCGAAATCGGTCACTTCGACGGGTGCCGCAATCTTTGCTTATAGATCAAAAATAACGTACAGCGCGAAGGACAAGGACAGTGATAGACGACATACACAGCGCTGTGTATGTCGTCTATCGCTGTCCTTTTCCTTCGCGCTGTACTATCAGCGTCAAATGAAAGTTGAACAGCGGAGCGCGTGGCCGTAAGTGATGATATAGTGCGCGCCGTCCAGTCATCACCATTGACAGGCGCGCACATCCGGTTTGGCCGCACTACGCGATCCCCCTCTAGTGAGATAATTTCGCTTCTGTTCTGGTCTTTACATTTGAAAGGGAGAAAATGAAAAATAAAAAAAATTAAATTATGGGGTTTTACGTGCCAAAACCACTTTCTGATTATGAGGCACGCCGTAGTGGAGGACTCCGGAAATTTTGACCACCTGGGGTTCTTTAACGTGCACCTAAATCTAAGTACACGGGTGTTTTCGCATTTCGCCCCCATCGAAATGCGGCCGCCGTGGCCGGGATTCGATCCCGCGACCTCGTAAAATGAAAAATACAAATGAAGCTAAAATATTGCAGTTTACGGCGAGTCTCGACGCACACATCGCCGAAACCACAAGTGCTGTAGGCGCAAACAGCGGTGCGCGTGATGCAGTTTGCACCGTCATCGCAAGGTAGATTCGCCCGCGCCAGGCCCAGGCCGCGCCAGGCCCGCGCCGTCTGGGCGGGCCAATCTACCTTGCGATGACGGTGCAAACTGCATCACGCGCACCGCTGTTCGCGCCTACAGCACTTCTGGCTTCGGCGATGTGTGCGTCGAGACTCGCCGTAAACTCGAGTTAGGAACCGCCGATATGCTACACTTCCGAAGTTGGGCTTCAAGACAATGAAAGACAGTGCAAGTAAGCATTATTCTGTATGCCGCGGGCGAGTTAGTGCCGTCACTTGCAGAACAATAGTAATCAAAACCACGCGACAGAGGTTTCTCAACTCAAATAGTTTCTCCCCTCTAAGATGTGGGTAGCATCTGGGTGAGCGGGGATCGAAGATGCCATACGCACTACCATCGACTGCACAAAAATGGAAAGTGCCACACAAGTAGCAGGCAGGCGATGCCTGACGAGTGCGTCATATACGTAACTAGCGCGGCATAGCAAGCGTGTACTTGATTATGTGTGGGTGAAATGGCGTGCCGTGCAGCTTATTTGCTCCAACTGAAGCCTCCCATCGTGTTTTGGCAAACCACCGTTTCTTAAAGCCAGCATCCGCGAGAAGGCAGTGTCAATGTTTGTTATCTGAGCTGCGACTTCCGAAGTGCAAAATGACAGCTTGGCGTTGTATATAGCTTGTCGCCCCGCAGCGCATAAGCATACAAACGATGTTTACAGGAACACTAAATATATATGAATCCTGTGTCGACGACCGTAGTGTCCCCTCAGAAAGGCTGAAATGTAGCGGCCAGAGGTAAATGTGAAAATGTTTTTTGTGGAGCCTGTGCTGGAAAATATATATACGGAACTTAAGAGTTGAGGAAACCATTTATTACCTTTCTTTTGTGTATGCGTGCGTAGAAAGGTCCATTTATGACGTTATTACATTTAGTATAGTGCTCATATTTTTCGTTTTACTCTGGTACTCAGTAGTGCCCCATGGAAGAGTTGGCTTGTTTAATGAAATTTCAGCTGCGAACGACCACGAGAACCTTTAAGTTGTTTTTTTTTTCTCTTGAATTTAACGGAGATATCTCAGGCCCTGAAAGCCTGTGAAATTACAAAAGTCGATTCGACTGCGCGTTGCTTAAGCGGAAGCCGCAAAGACGTCTACGTTTGACTCCTCCATTTCGGTTCGGTGTGGCAAAGGCTGTTGCTGTATTTCGACAGAACGGCCTGTATACGGAGATACACAGGCTCGTACAGCCGAAGTAGCTGCAAAGTGAAACAAGCAAACAAACGAAAAAAAAAAGAAACTACGGCAGGCGAAAGGGGGGCAAGGGGTGACACGAGGAACTGAACGCTATGGACTTTCAAGGGCAACGAACTACGTTCATGATGTAGTTTTCGAGATGTGGCCTCAGACGACAGACGCGTCGCGGTGGTCCCGGTATCCGACTCCGTGGCACTTGCTCATGGTTGCAGACACTACACGTTTTTCAGCACTCCGGCCATTCTGTTAGGTCCAGTATAACAACTGCGGTTTCGACAGAGAGATGGGTTGCAGCGCGTCGCGACAACGCCACCGTCGGTGCCTCGGGCTCCGGTATGTTTCAACACTCTCTAATTTAGTGAGATGGGTTGATGCAGGAAACGTTATTTACAGGACGGTTTTCTTCGAGTCGACGGATTGGAGAGACCGAGACGTCCCCGACACTTCTCTCTGCGCTTGTTACGTTCATGCACCAAGGGAAAATGAGAAACTGGGGCAGTTTCGTAGCATAGAGCCTTAGCGAGGCTGCATTTCAATTGGTGAGCATAAATATAAAAGAACGAAAAATCATGCTCCTCGGCGCAGTACAGGGGTCTTCAAAGTTGTAAGGCATGGGAAGAATAAAACCCCAATACATCAATCTCACTGCGGAGAGGAAAAGTCTTGAAGAACAGGAGAGCTATCCAGACGCCTATTTCCTTGTTTGGCTTTATTAGTAAGAATAACATCCAAAGAAAACACTCTCAAGGAAGTACAGCACTTTAAACTCAACCCCTTCCTACGTACCTATGACATGTCCCTTCACAACTTTGTCAATCACGTCTACATGCAACAGCAAGCTCTTCCGATAGCTTAGCCGACATCTTCAGTTTTCGCTAGCGTTTCGCTTTCTCTCCTCGGTATGATGGGATATAATAAAGAATCATTAGCTTCGGACATCGATAACTCTCATTCCGGTGACTGTTCTCCAGTGTTCTTGGGTCTATACAACCGTGTTACCAGTTTTAAACGCTGCCAAAGAACGGAATTATTGTGCATACACTGGGTACTGCTGCTCATGCGCGAAGGTACCATTGCAGAGCCAAATAAGCAAAGCCTGACAGTAGATTTTGCTAACTCTAACCGTCGAACATACCGAGCCTCAATGGTAAAATATTTTCTCCCGCATTGTCATTTGTATTCAGCGCTGCATAGCCGTTATAAAGAGACTTGTTCTTATAACACGCTATAGCCAACTAGGAAGTGGTTTCCTTCGTCTTCGAATTGCTTCAAGCAGTTGCGCCAGCCATCTTTGTAATGAGTTTGCTTCAGTGGCACCGGATCGTACACTGGTGTGTTTCTCGTTTCTCACCCTCGGACACTTATGATCCAATACACTTGCGATGCTCTCCGGGTTTGAATAGAGGCGCTCGAAAATTACCTCATGAGCTTTGGCAAACGGGCAAATGTCACTCTGTCCAATACTCCAAGCATCAGGAAGAGCCATCTCATGTTTCCGTCTCGCGTTAAAAACAGCCTATCTTGCTCTATCTTTGGCATTGTTTTAAGATAGCAAGTTGTGCAGCAATGACTGTCATCAACCCTTTCTAGTTGCGCTTAGGGTGCTGGTGTAGCCGCACGCCGAAACCGTAACCATCCCCCAGCAACCCGAACCGTAAACGATCAAGCGCTACGGAAAGATTCGAACGACAACTACGCACTTTGTCCACATTTTCCTAAAAGTTATATTCGGTCTGAACGTTTAAACGTGTCTCACCAAAAAGGCCGAACCTTAGCGCTTTTTCGGATACCTATATTTCGAGAATGAAAAGGCTTTTATAATTTTTGCTTCTTTGTGATAGAACAACTATAGGAGAGGAGGAATGGCGAAAAGAGTGAATGCTTTCGCAGATCCGCAAATTTCTAGCTTTCTAGATATTTTTTTTCGAAGAAGCGTTCAGATAAAAAGTGTTGGAAGATACTTGTAATAAGCGAAGGTTCTGCAAAACAGTATGTAAAAGCAAGCAGGGGCAGAACAGCTTTACAATCTGCGCAGACTTCACAGACTGTCTCAGACTGAAAATTCTCGCAAACAGCGAATGTTTAGCTGTACATAATATCGGGCACACGCTACAGTAGCTTAATTAGTTGCTATGCCGTTATGCTGCTGAGCTCGAAGTCGCGGGTTCAATCCCGATCGCGGCGACCGCATTTTGATGAGAGCGGAAATGCAAAAATAAAAAAAATCACCCAATCATTCCGTACCGATGGTTAACCAGCGAAGCTGAAACGTGCGGCCGCGGTGTTTATCACTGGGTTAATCCCGATGGTTCACTAAAGTCTTTATCAATTATTGATGACGTCTATGTGTTTCTCAATGAGGTTACACATACGCTCGGCTGCGATGGAGAGAACGACGTCACTGATGGCATGCCCGTAGTCCGCCGTTGTCGCTTGCGTTCAATGTCTCGAGGTTGCTCAGCGGTGTGGTTAGCAGCATTCGCCGGCCATTGCCGCTTGCGATTCTTCAAAATTGAATTGCTTTAGAATAAATCTGTCCGTCATGCAAGAAAATGAATGGCTCATACCCCCTTAAGCTATGGCTCATACCCCCGCAAACGTGGCCTTCCGATTACGACGACAGAAAAGAAGAGAAATTCTACCCTGGAATCATCAGCCGCAACGGATACAGCTGTGGAAGACGACGACGCTCGAGCCATTGCTCATGATGATAATTTTCTTTACACTGGCACGGACAGGCGCATTTTCGTTTCGCCTAGCCGTATAAAGTTTCGCTTTAAAACGCCTTTGTCCTTGGTTTAGGGGCACGTTGAAGAAACGAGAATTCGTTTCAAGGGGATACGCCATGCGATCTCAGCAGCTGTAATTCGTAGATTCAAATATGTGGCGTAAAGTAAATAAATAAAAAGTCAATTAGCGCAATCACGTTAATTATCAAGTTGAATATTTTGATTTCTCGTAGATGTAATGGCCGCCTCACCAAGTAATTTAGATTAATGATTAGAATTCTGCTATCTGCCATAGGCAATCTTTAAAACATTTGGTGCAGCTAAAAAAACGCACACACACTCTCTGTATATATACATAATGAATGTATTTAACTTAACATTACACTTGTGTAAGGCACTATATATAGCGGCGCGAGCAATAAGTTGTTAATGTTTGGTGGATCATCTAATTTTCCCAGACACTTGAAAGGTACCCCACAGGTGCTTTATACAATGACTCTCGCGTTCCTGCAAAGCTTCATTTTGCCCAAACCTCATATTTCATGTGCCGATTGCCCTAGTTTCTGCTTGACGTCGGATTCCCGCTCGAATTAGCGCCAATTTCTGAATTTCTTGCCACACCCCCAATCACCCAACATGCTTCTAATATTTCGAGTATGTCTCGAAGAGCACCCACTCTTGTAATCCAAAATTTGATTCCGGTCTCTTTAGTACTAGTCTTAGAGCAATTGCTTTAGAAGTCCTTATGAGTGTGACTTCCATGTAACGAGAATCGCATAATTTATTGTGACACCCACCTTTTTTATACCTTGCACGACGCCCTCCATATCCCTAAAAGGTATCGTGCCCTATTTTGAATTTCTTTTCTCTTTCATCGGTAAAAGGAGAGCAGAATCCAGTGATGGAGACACGTTTTTTCTATAGCGCTCTTCTCTGCGCTCTGCTGAATGATAATAGGAGCTAGTGGTATTGAAACTTCGCTGCAAAAAAAGAAGTAAGAGGTGCCCGCTGAAGGACGAAATGCATTTTTAATCATTACCAGATGCAGGGCGTTTTCACAACGTGAAGGCGCTGGTGAATTTCGCGGAAGCGAGGCGTCTGCATTTCTCGTGACGCCGAAGAGAATCGTCTGTTGTCGCTCGCCCTCTTTCACGCCACGCATCCATGCACAACAATTTCTCTTTAGCGTTGTGGAAGCTTGTTGGCGCAAATGAGAGATGGCACCCGCGTAGCTTTTGTCGCGCCCCGTCGTTTTAGTTCCTCTACCGGCCGTGCTCGACGTTATTACAGCCTCAGTGATGGATCATGATTAAAGAATGCAAATGTATGCAGCATTTGTCACTTATAGAATACGCTCACGTCTGAGGAACAGCCTTCACTTTCTTCGTCACCGGGAGTGAATTCCGTCCGAATGGCAGGAGAACTGCATTTTAATGGCGTCGCAACTGATAAACAACGCAGTATAAGCTCGTGAAGCACCATCGTGTCTCACTCTCTTTGCATTTCCATTATACCCTATTGTGTAAGGGCACAGATATTTGTGCGGCCTTTGTTATATTTTTCTCTTTTCGTTTGTTTGATGGCGGAACGGCGCGTGAAAAGATGTTCCATCTCACGAATCGTCTGTCATTAGTCCGAGTCTGCATCTTTCGCTGTCGTAACTTCGGGACTTGAATTGATGCACAGATCGTCAGAGACAAAGTTATGATTCTTTAACGAAGACGCTGTGCCATCACATAAAGATATATCCTCAAGCAAATGGTCCACGGAGCGGCACAAGGCGCCATGATCGTAGCCACTCATTCCACGAAGGTGGACGATAGGAAAATTTGCTGGCGTGATCTGACTGGCGATTTTGGCTGCCGTGCTTTGAGGCTCACATGCAGATCAGTTCCTTCTACCACAATGCTTTGTGCCCATGAATCACATAAAAACTGCCTCTTTCGACGCTTCGGTTTTCTCTTCTCTTTCTTACATTATAAACTTAATCAAGCAACCACAGGCCGTTAGCGAGGTTTGGAAAAAAAAAAAGCCTTGAAAATGAGCGCCCGTGTATAAAAGGAAGACGACGAGCAAATCAGCGCTCATGTCGAAACGTTCCTGAAATACAGACGCGTCAAAACGGCGCTCCCATCTGTATGTGTATATGCACCCGCCCTTCAGCGCTGAAGGCTGCTTCCCTCAGCGCGCGATGATATCGTCCGTCTTAGTTTGAATGGCGTGCACTATACAGTGTAGTTGCGGTTGCTTTCAGAACTGCGGAAAGCACGACGCTGTTCCGCAGTTCGTTTATCATCATCGGCTGGTCGTTGTGCTTATATATAAGCGAAATTACCGAGGCATACACCTAGCAGGGGTAAGTTGTTTTGTGCTATGACGCTTCTTTAACAAGAGTTTCATTGCGCCGGTAAAATCACGCTGACAGACCTCGATGGATTGTGCGTTTACGTGTAATGCAAGCACGCACCGTATTGCTCTACTTTTGCGCCTCCACGCCGGTTTCGCTTAAACGGGAGCGCAAATTTTATTCGTGAAGAGAGAAGACTATCGGACCTACTCCTACTCAGCGTCTTACAAGACACTCTGCCTTAAGAACAGAATTCGTAGGCGGGCACTATATAGTCGGAGACGAAACGTAATTTGACATTGTGTAGAAGTAGCACAAAAAGTATTTTACAGAGCGACCCACGTCAGAAAAGAAGCGCAGCACATTGTGCCCCTTTTTCCTTTGTTCAGAGGACAAGGACGGGTGGGGAATCACTTCTGTGGAAAGAATCGATCAGCGCGCATGCGCGTGGCGGCACGTTTTCCGTATAAGGCCGCTCAAGACCATCGTTTCGAATCTAGGTTCCCTCTCTTCCCCGGAACAGGACAATTAATCATCGCGTTCGAGTCCCCATGAACGCAAATTCAATTAAGAGAGTTCTGCATGACCTTCTTTTATTCTTTTTTTTTGCTTCTTCTTTCTCTTCTTCTTTCTCTGCTTCTTTCGCTGTTTCTTTTTTATGTTCGCCCATTTCTCTTGTTTCGTTTCGCTTTCTCGCTTCTTTCAATCGTAAGAAGCGCACAATAATGGCGCAAGCAGAGAAAAACCTTTCCCCTGTCTCGCCTCAGTTCTATTCTTGGCGCTCGTTTCCGCTGCCCTCGTGAAATATTTGTTTTTCTTTTCTTTGTGGTGTCTCCGGACTAACTACAGAGCGCGAGCGCAAGCTTCAGGTAACTCAGCGTGGTTGGTTGTCCGTTGTAATGCTCAATTGAACACGCAGTGCGCTATATAGCGGCTCCACCGTGTTCAGAATTATTCTCGTTTGGTGTTCCTAGTGTAGCCAGCGTGTAGATGAAGGCTGCCGAAATTGCCGAGACTAAATTGTAGTGCGGAACGACGCGACAATGATGTAACTCATAGCTATATGGAATTATGGTGCCTTGACACTGCGTCTATCGGTATAGACGCTGTTGTCGCGGTATTCTATAGACTTTTCATCTAGTAAGGAAGAAAGGTGCGGCAATCGGCGCGCCTGCAGCCTTTCCCCCTCTCTGGCTTGTGCGAGCCGGTGCTCTGCTGCAAAACCATTTGTAGATGCCTTAGCTCGTTCCCCGAGAAATTTACGTGATGTCAGTGACGAGGTCATCGGGGAACCATTGCGTAGCCTTTGGGCGCAGCAGTAACTACAGTATGTGGAAATTTCTGCTGGATGCACAAACATGCGATGTGCATCATCAGTCATGGTGTGCACGTGCTGTGAACTATTTTGGCTGCATCGGTCTCCACTTGACGAAGAGCTGAGGCGCTAGCGTATTGGCAGCGTTAACTGTAAAATCTTCTCACTATCTGATAGTTTGGTCTGGGAACTGAAACATAAGACTGATTGTTTGTGGCCTTTTTCAGCCTTATTTACTTACTTACTTATTTATTTATGTATTTATTTTTTCCCCACCAATCTTAAGTGTTACTTCCGTATAAATAGATAGTCCTCTGTTACTATGCACGCTTTTAAAATTTCGTATTTATTTAGTGTCGTGATACGACGATAAACTTTGTCAACATCCTTGCTAAATAAAATGTATTATTTTCAGCACCACTATTCTCTCTCTCTCTCTCTCTCTCTTATGTTTTATTGAAATGAATAAATAAGGGCATGTTTGGGTGGGAGAGGGCGAGTGAACAGATAGCCCTGACTAATGGTGTTTGCATGTCACGGAAATAACATGCAAATATATCACCCAACATTACAAAAGCAAAAGAAAAGACGCATTAAAAATAATATTTCAATAAATTCTCAATGCATGATATTTTCCTAAGGAGAAATACACCTTAACATCTGGCAAAACACTATATATACAGTACGGGTACACAAAATGTATCAACGGAGGAACGTCTAGGCAATGTGATGCATATAGAATTGGTAGTAAATACAATGTCATTTTCATCCAGCACAAAAAATGCGCATGCATCTCTTATCCTACTATTTCTCCGCAACATAAATGTCCTCCAAAAAGCTCTCGAAGAGCAACGCCACCACGTTTTCGATGAGTACATAGCCGTTGGTTGCGGTCCCAGCAGCTTCTTTAGGCTTCTTGGTCTTCGATCAAGCCTCATCAGTTTAGACACCAGTCGGTTTTTTCCTTCAAAATACTTCAAAATGTTTTTAAAAAGTGGTATTCTAGAAGTTGTTCTATATCTTCATCTCCGTTGCCACAATCGCAGCCAAGGTTTTCAGCACGGCCAATCCAACGTAGGTACATTTTTTATGTACTCGGTACACAGAGACGGTGAATAAGTGTATCGAGATGCCTGTTTAGCTCTGTCGGTATACTAAATACATTAATAGGATCAGTATAGCAAACATTGGAATACTTGTGTATAATTTCGCGACCCTAAAATGCAACGTATTATCAGATATAGCTAGGGAGGGCGGTGGTCGCATTCTCTTGATGCTTCAGGTGCGCAATTTTTAGTGTCCCGGTATATCCACTGAAAGAAAACAGTATTACGTGCCTCATTTGCTTTAATAATTTCTTTTAACGTTTTGTACGCTAGCCATACGTTTATAGATATTGCAATTAAGTTACCAAGTCACGCAAGCGCTGCCTATTAGTTAACAAAAATAACCTTTTTTTGTGTGTGTGAATCCTGAATCGTTGTTCTAAACCGAACTGAACATCGATCGCTCTCACCATTCGTTTGATGAAGTTTTTCTGAACGTGGTGGCATATTAAAGGCCAAACTAAGTCAGGACTTCTGGATTTTGAGGCGTAAACTATTTTCATCAAGCTGCTCCGTTTCAACAAAATTAAATGACGCCAATTTTAGACTGGTCTCGTGGGGCGACTGACATGGAGACTGGTTATGGAGCGAGCGTTGTGTAATAAATGAGTTTTCTGTCTGTAGGATAACGACATATATAACTTCATAAACGCATTCCGGCCTTGCTACTTTCAAGGATGCTTCGTTTCGCTTGTGCCGTTCCATAGCATTTTCACTTAATACGTTTGGCGCCACGCCGCTCCACTTACACGCTGATGCTGTCCAGCTTCCTAAACTTTCCTGTAACGGCGAGCGAGAATGCCTACAATTTCTCGTTCGACCCTCGACCTGCCAGACCCATTTATTACCGACCTCGCGAAGCCTCATCTAGGGAACTGATAAAACAAGAACGCAAACAAAACAGAGCACGCTGATTAATTTTATGCCACTGAAGATGCCGCGCAAAGTTTGCAAGTATACGGGAAAAGCGATTTCATCTTAACGCCGTTAAATGTGTTCGGCCATCTGTTCTAATAACCCAAAAAAGACATACGGTTCTCTCAACGCTTGTACAGTAAGAGCGTGATAGAACAGACGCTAATGGTGAATGCAGACGCTTTCAGATGTTTTCGAAGGAGTGAAAGGTCAAAGCGAACAGTCATGCAATATCAGAAAAAAAAAGAAGATGAATCCCATAATTATGCGGGAAGCAGTATTAAGCGAACTTTATTTTGTTGTTTTGTGCAAATGTAAAAGCGAGCGTTACGCAAATGCTACGCTAATGACGTAAACGTTTGTAAAAAAATAACGCGAATGAAATGCAAATTTGCGCTAATGAAATGTAAATTTGTGCAAATGAAGCGGATGCAAATGCAGTGTAATGTTTATTCAAACGTAACACATGACGCAAAACTAATCACGCAGGGGCGGAAACTGTTGCCACGCTACACAAATGCACCTTCAATTCGCACGTTTTGTTTACGTTACGCATCGTCACAGATGTCAGTGCTCGCAATTGCCGATGCGAGTTCAAGTAAAACCATTTCACGTAATTGCGCTGGCGTCGTGTCCTAACTGCTGCAGGGGAAGCGCCCAAAAAACTCGTGCCTTCTTCTGTCTTTACTTTCTTCACTTCTCTGTGGCTGAGTTCTTCCATTTTTCTATTGCCGACTTTTTCTTGCCTCTTGTTCTGCTTGTCTATTAAGGCACTCAGTGGCACGTGCCTTCTCTGCGCCATTGACCGAGAAGGGTGACATGCCTAGTTGCTCATACCCATGAAGTGCCCCACGTTGTCTGTACAGGCGCATGTCCTGGAGCCCAAGTTGTCTACCCAGCAAGACAGCATCTGCAAAGTGGAAGGCAGAGGCAACGAAAGCCCCGTTTTAAAAGCACGCCGACCAGTATGTCCTTTGTTGGATGTTTGATTAGATAACTTCATTTGTTGCACCTTATGTGTTTTTCACGATGCGCCTTTCATGTCGGCAACGAAGCAACCCGTTCGGCTTACATCCAGAAGCCTTTATGCAGCTGTTAACTCGAGTGAACACTTATAGTTTGTATTTTCCTTGCATTGGCTACATCGAACATTTCGTTTTGCTATGCCCGCAGTTCTACACAGAAAAAAAAGCGAAGGTGGACAGCCTGCGAAAGAATGGTCTTTCGTACAGGACCGTTGAAGACGTCGTTTTCCCTGAAGGGCCCGCGGCAATCATGAAGAGAGTACAACGACTGCCTTCATGAGAGACAAGGGGGCTCTTGGACCCCTAGTGACACATATAGCAACAGTCATAGGAGGCTCAGGCGAAACATTAGTCGGCTATGTATGACAGGCTAACCCCGCCTGCTACAACATCACCTCCATGACGAAGAAGTTCGCTTAATTTATCCGATGCTGGCCGGAATCGAGCCCGTGTCGCAAGGATTCCTCAAGGACAGCAACTCGACACCTTAGCAGGCTGCACTACAAATTCTCTGGGTATGCGCCGCTCTTCAAGGAAGTTGTACACCGCTGGGTTTGCAGCAAGCGAGGGAACAATTATTCAGCGTTCGCGGGCACCAGCGCACCATGCTTCTCGTCTCGCAAGTCACGCTCCGACTTCTCGACAGCGCTACTAGATGGCGTAGCGCGTCCAGATAGGAGCTTAGAGAGGAGCCCGGTCGCCGCATGACGCGTTTCTCGGTGTTCGCACGCACCGGCGCGCCATTCATTTCGGAGGCCACGCGCAGGCTTCGCGGCGGCGCCGCTAGATGGCATCAAGTGTTCTTAGGCAAGAGCTAAAGAGGAGTCGCATTACAGGGCATGCTTCATACATAATTTGTTTCGAAGGTGGCAATAGGTTATGCCACTATATTGATTCAATACTAAGCGCATTACCGTCTGCAGTCATCGTGAGATGGGGGCTGCCGATTTTTTTCTTTTTTTTTAGAAATTATCAAATAGTTGGGTGATAAAACAGAGAGCACATAACGTAGCGCCCTCCACAGATAGAAAAATCCCGACCAAAAATGTAGGTGCATCTAATTGTTACTGATTGTTATCCTTGGTTTATAGCATTCTTTTACTGCAGCTGAAAAGACATGCCAGGTAACGCACATCTTTTAACCATCTGTGTCGTCTATCCAATGTATCCAAATAATAGGTGATCCTGTTGCGAACTCATTTACATTTCTCAGAAGTCGTGTGACCTGCGTTAGACTTTTGCAAAGAATTAAATTTTTGAGACATCGCTCGTTGGAAGGTTGTGATTATAGTGGTGCCCACATGTAGCGATTGCCAGGCATAGTCTTACAGTTGTCGATGTATAATGATGTGTTAGATAGAATGTTACGAAATAAATCAAAGACGTGAGTAAACGGTATTGCACCAAACTTCGAGCACGTGGACAGCGGGAATACTAGTACAATTGCGCGGCTCATTTCATGGCTGAGGAATGAATGAATGAATGAATAAAACTTTATTTGTGGAAACGAACTGGCAATCCTGCGACCCAACCGGAATTATCAGGGCGATGTTTAGGGGTTACTGAATGGTATTTGAAGTGGTTTTTCAGCCTGCTGCTTACACTGGTTATAGCGTGCGATTACGATTACTTACTTGCATTATTAATTCTGGTCGGCGCTCTTCAAAAGAACGCCATGCTGCTCATTCATACCCCGTTATTCATAGCGACGAGTTGTACCACACAGTGCACAACCACAGAGTATCTGCGTGTTGTCTTTACACGCGAATTGCGCTATATAAAATATGCTGACTACACACTGGGCGTTTCACAGAGGTTGCTTGCTGATAAGCTCACGAGATCACAGGGCAAAAATATCAGAGTGCAAGACTTACTCAAATCTTATCCTGCATTGATTTTATGGTGCGGAAAAGAAATCGAACAAACAATACACACGATCAATACATTCACTAGCTGGCTTGTAATTGGAAACAGTACCCACGGCCAGTAAACCAAGTATTTCGCTGACGTGAGCACTACCCGTAATCAGCCATGGTGGCATCCGTCACCTCATTATCTGGCGGATTGTAATTATGACCGGTCGACGCCTGAACGGCGGCCAACGATGAAACGCGTGTCCAAGAAGTTTTGCGAATACGAATACTGATTCATACAGTGATACTGCCATGCCTGTACTTGCCCTTGCTGCGCTGTGGTAGGTTGCAACAGCATTTAATACCAATCAGAAAATTTAAGGGAACGTGCAAATAAATTCTTCGTATCAGACGTAACAGGCGGCTGCACGGCGGTATAGTCAGGTGTTCTGTACCCGACTGCATCAGAACAACAGATGAAACTGAAAGTTTCCGCTGCACCCTGAAGAGCCCTTCAACTCAGGAGGGTCTGTGAGCCCGGAGTCATGCGACGAGGAACGCACCGAGCCACAATACGCCCAAATAATTTATTTACAGCGCAAAGCAAGCTTCATTAAGGTGCGCTCAGAATAACCCAGCTTCACGCAGCAAAACATTCTCGGACACGGAAACAGCGTATACGACTGCATTCGCGTTAAAGGAAGCGATCACGCACAAAAAAAAGCAGACCCTACACTGGTACTTAGTCAAGCAGTTAATTAAATGCACCCGTCTATTTTCGTTATTCCTTCTTTTCTTATACCACCTTTTATTCCTTTTACTTTCCCCAGCAGAGCGTAGCCAGCCCGCTGGCTAACCTGCCTGTCTATCTCTCTCTTTTTTCACCTCATAATTAAATGCTAAAGAACTATCTGCGATGCGTGCAAGTGTGTTTATTTCTATGCAACGTGCAATCTCATGCAGTGGTTATGTTTATGTACACAAAAAGTCACAACCTTATTATCAAGCAATTTTCATATTTATGCCGCATAGCCACTCACTGGCTTTGCCGAACTGCAAATAACAAATCAGGCCGATGCACAGTGTGAGACGTCTGCGCAGCAATGTCACGAGGACGAAAGTGATGTATGGTGCTAGCGGATTTGACTCAATGATTGTCTGTGCACGTCTCTATACCCTCTCCTCTCCCTTCTCCCTTCTCCCAGCGTAGGGTAGCCAACCAGACTCTTGGCTGGTAAACATCCCTGCCTTTCTAATAGCGCTCTCTCTCTTTTGTCGAAGGAAGAATGGCGACGTGCAGTGCGACACATATGTCTAGCTACATTTAGAAATTCTGTACATCTTGCGTTAGCGTGACCCATGTCTATTCTGGAGCATTGGTCAAGAACGGGCGCACACACGGTGGTACTTACCGAATGGTTAAATGAAAGTAAAATAAAGCAACCAATTCACCGAAGAAAGCCAACTTTGCAAATTCAAATTTTATGTAGGAATTTTTTTTATTGCACAGAACAGTTGCACAGAATCTGTTGCTACTTTGCCACACACACACACACACACACAGACGCGCGCGCGCGCACGCACGCACGCACGCACACACACACACACATCTATATATATATATATATATATATATATATATATATATATATATATATATATATATATATATATATATATCTGCCGTGATACTGACCGACCCAAAAGCAGATAGTAGCAGCACCAGCAGTTACGATGGCTAGCCGGGTAGGACAGCCGAAGAAAGGAGGAGGAGGAGTCGATTTTAATGAAGAGAAAGGAGGAGAGGTCGGCCTGGAGAGCGTGTCTCTAGCCTGCTACTCCTCACTGGGGAATGGGGAAGTGGGAAATACAGGGAAAGGTAGGTGGCGGATGATTATGATATGGTACAATGACATACTATATACACGTTGTCCAATATGCGGGTGCGCACTGGAGACGCACTACACTAAGAGTAATCTTGTCCTTACAAAAAGTAATCTTGCCACAAAAAGTTTTTGCGCAAACACATCTCGCACTGACTACACGTCTCGCAGCTTCTAGAGGCGATCGTCTAAACCAGTCTCACTTAAAAAGTTCAAAAGTGCTTTTATGGCACGTTGGGCACAGTCAACACTCCTCCACGCGCCCAAAAGCTTTTCTTCTGAAAAGGGGCGGGAGTCCAAGCTGTCAACAGTAGATTTGAGTTGTCTTCGTTCGGTCGCATATTGAGGGCACACGCAAAGTACGTGAGCTATTGTCTCGAGAGCGTGACAGACGCTACATTCAGGGTCCCGTGCTTGTCCAATCTTGTGAAGGTATCGGTGGGTGTATGCCACACCCAGCCGTAATCGATGAATGAGTGTTTCCTGGCTTCTCCGCAACCGAAGTGGAAGCCGGAATTGTAGTCCAGCGTCAAGTCTATATAGGCGCTCCTGTCGATGTTCGGGGTTGTCCCAATGTCGTGCCGTAGAAGTTTTAATGGTGTTATGGAGCAAGGTGTTAATGTCATACCGGGAAAAATGTATTTTTACAATGGTGCCGTCAGTGTGCGCCTTTTTTGCTTCCGCGTCAGCCTGTTCATTTCCAGCTATTCCACAATGGCCAGGAATCCACTGCAGCACGATGGTGTGCCCGGAATGAGACGCCTCAGCAAGCAGAGACATGATGTCATAAGCCGAAGAAAGCTTCGCTTTGAAAGTGCGGCGGGGAAATGCGCGCGGCGAACAGTTTTCCAAAGGAGACGTTACGCGCAGGGACAGTTCGCGGCGAACACTTCGGGAGCGGCAAAGCGGCGGTCCCGAGGCGCAACTGAGAGGCAAGGCCCTGGTGTCGTGTCCCACCCAACGGTGAGCTGCAGTTGACGGCGCAACGGCGACCGACACCACTCACAGATCCTCTTGCGGCCAGCAGAAGGTGCGCGAACCTGCGGACAGATGCCTACAATCGGACTACTCTTACGGACACATGCCGATGCGTTCATTGGCGCGAGTCGCGGGCCGCCGACAGCGAAATGTCCAGAAGCCAAGACGCGGTGACTGTGACGACGTCAACACAGTCTTGCCGGTGTTTCCAGGCGCACGTTCGCTCAGTGTTTATGATGAGATATGGGCTTTATGGCGCAAGGGCAATTCTGGCCAAAGAGCGCCAAGCAATGTGAAGGCACTTACAGATCCTAGCTAGATCGGCATGCGCATGCGCGGGAAGCTTTGGGATGCGCAGTTGAGCTCCAGGGCGTCAGCGTACACGCTCTCATAGCAGGAGCGCCGATCTTACTGCGCGGCCGCTGCACAGGAGCTTGGGGTAGACTCGCGGTGCATGGGCGCATCCACATACATTGCACAGGGAAAGTGGGCCTCGCGACCTCTAGCTCTTCAAGAAATATAATTTGTGTGAAGGCCATTATGCTTTTCGTTTCATGCTCACTTTCTCAGCGTTGCCATAACGTACCTATATACCTAATATTGCATCTGTAGAGGAAGAAAATATATATAGTCAACTTGCATATGTAAATAAATGAGCTAAAAATATTTTATTCTCACACAGGAGTTATCTTAGGCTGCTACAGTAAACACATACGTATACACAGATATACTGAAAAAAATAAATGTGAGAAAAAAAAGCACAAGAATGCAAAACTTATATTTTTGCTGAGTAACATTCCTTTCAACCGAAAAAAAAACAAGATTCTTTGATTTAAGACAGAATTTTTCGTCCATTTATGCTGAAAGACTGAGTTTTCTTGGTTTTAACAGACTTTGACCCAATGCGGTAAAGCCGAAATATTGTCATGAATACTGGAAGCAAACGACATCTGTTTGTCTCGTGTTACAATCCTCAATTAACCTTTTTGTGCAGCTGCGCCATTGACGTAAGTATAGACCAGAATCTGTTACTCTCGCACACTCATTTAGACCATGCGCCCTAAACTCGAGCCCCGTCACCTGCTGTCTGCGCAGCCCGCACTGGACTGCGGGTTTGAAGACGGGGCACCTGACGACGAAGCCATGCCGAGCGAACACTGGCGGCAAGAATGCGATGAGAGCAGGCCATGCGTTACCGCTGTTGTCCTTTCGTTCTTCTTGCTGGTTCTCACAGTCCAAGGGAAAAAAAATGACTGTCCCCTATTTGCATTGCAAGGTATAGTCTATAGGCAGATATATCTCGTATGCCCGGGCCAATTGGTGATCATTTCAGGAAAAAACGTACCGCAGCTCTTCTGGCGATTCTTCCCACTCAAAGAATAACTGTATAATGGTAGAGTTGATGCTTGGATGTGCCGTGTAGGGCTGGGTATCTTGTCGCCGGTTGTCTTGTCACATCTAATTTGTTCTATGTAGCGCGCTCATCGCACACCTCCTGAACAAGTTTCAGGCCTGCGTGCAAGAATCACGTCACGGCCGCCCGGATGATGGGAGTGCCGCCGCTGCTCCGGTCGCTTTGCATTCTCTTGCCTCACCGTAGTGGCTTTGCCGGACACGCGTGTCAGACGCACGTATCACGGACGCGTGTTGTCGCTGAAGGCATCTGTTTCGGTGTTTGTGTTGCATTACTGTATTTTAATTTTTTCTGGGGAGGGGGGGGGGAGGTGGGTTAGGTTGTGGGAGACGACGGCGTGGAAATGTCGAACAAGTCTTGCGGGCCGAGATGCTCCGAAAATTGCCACGTGAAGAAAAAGCTCCAAAGGTTTTCTTTCCCGAAGGAAGAAAACATATGTCAAAACTGAATCCACGCGATTCCAAGGAAGGATTCTATGCCAAATGCGAGCACGAAGGTATCAAATTTATTGTAGCTCTTTTTACTTATTATTCCTTTTCCGTGTTAACTTTGCTTTCATATCCCATAGAATCCAAGGTTAAAAAGAAAGCTCATCGTGCCCCGTGTTTGTTGCTAATGTGTCGCGCGTGAACGGCAATTGTGGTTACCGTGGCAATCAGGCACCTATTCTACCTCTCCGCAAATGTGCGCGGATCGCTATTACTGGTCCTATTTGGAGCAAACTTGCTGGGTCACTTGCTGGGTACAATAACGCCTTCTTGAGAAAGTTCGGGCTACTGTAAGTGAAGCAAAAAAAGAAAGAAATATGTCTATCGCACAGCAAAGGAGAACGCCAAGAAAAGAAAGGATCGCAAACTTGCCGATAAATAGCTTTCTTTCATATGCGATTGATTACTCGTGAAACTTTGCGCAAACAGACGGGGACGAAGAAAGAAACACAAGAACGAGCGCTTTCGAAAGCGCTCGACCTTGTGCGTCTTTCTTCGTCCCCGTTTGTTAGCGTAAAGTTTCACGATGAATCAATTCCAATTAGGCGGGCTCGCAGTTATGCGATTACTGCTTGTGCGCTTGTTCGCTATTCTGGGGTTTTTACCAATCTGGGGTCATTTTCTACAAGTGCTAACCTAGAATTATGTGCTGTGTCTGCAGTGTTGCAGCCTTTCTTTGCACATCTAGGGCTTTCTCCTTTTTTGTTGATGTCGTTGTTGTCACGCTTGTCTATGTTCTGTATTCAAGGGTTCTGTAACTTCATTATGGAAAGTGCTGCTTTCATTAGATCTTTCATGAATTATTAGAAGTTTCCGTACGCAATAAATGTTTTTTTTTCTTTCCGCCAAGCATCGACCTTGCCTGTTTTTTGAATAATTGTGTTTTTTGACTCATGAAGAAGAAAACGTGAAAAGAACTGTTGTTCTTTTCCAGGAATTTCGGTAATTCTGAAAGAAATATCCTAATGTTTCTTGCGCGAAGAAGGCAAACCGAAGGGCTAGATTTCTCTTGATCAGGACTATATAAGGCCAACACGCAATGGAGCCAATGAAAGCATAAGCGTAATTAGCTGTGGCGGAAATCGAAATGCAGAAAAAAATAAAGAAAATGGGAAAATTACGGTGGACGAAAATATAACTTGTCGCAGGTGGCAGCTTTACTCACAACGGCGGCATTACGCGTGCGTAATGCGGAGTTTTTTTTACCATATACGGAAGTAAAAATAACAGCAGAGGAGGGTGCACGCAAAGAAATGTTCATAAAATTTTGGCGAGATATGGAGATTCTACAACAAATGGGCCACTTTTTTATTTGCTTGGATAACCTTTCGGATTTCTCGTCTGCTGACCATAAAATTTGCGCACTTTTGCCTCATTGGGAAAGGGAGTATGGTGTATTATCTGCGCACTTTTGCAACTTTGGTTTTATTGCGATAGCCATTATATGGACACTACAGGCGCATGTCTGCCGTCGCCGTCGCCGTGAGGTTCCGCATAAAGTCCAAGGGCGATAAAATCGTCGCCGAGCGCGGTGTGCTGTATGTGCGAGTGAAAGCTTGCGCGGGTGAGCCGGCCGTCGCGGATGAATCTCGTGCACGCAATCGAAGGAAAGGGAAAGAAGCTCGGCGTCTTCCGTCGCGGGCAATGATCCGGACGGAGAGGAGGGCGGGCGCGTTCTCCTACGGGTGGCCGCTCGCGCCTGCCCGGGCCTCTGTATCGTGAAAGCCATCTGCGATGGGGACAGAGTCCGCCATGCGCTTTGTTTTCGCGCCTTAGTTCGCGTTGATGGGAGAGGCAGCATGAAGATCAATTCGCTCGCTGCTGCTGCCGCGCTTCCCCGTTCCAGCGTTCTGATAGCGAGTTTCCGCAGTCACCCGCCGTGGTTGCTGCTCAGTGGCTATGGCGTTGGGCTGCTTAGCACGAGGTCGCGGGATCGAATCCCGGCCACGGCGGCCGCATTTCGATGGGGGCGAAATCAGAAAACACGCCTGTACTTAGATTTAGGTGCACGTTAAAGAACCCCATGTGGTCGAAATTTCCGGAGTTGTCCACTACGGCGTGCCTCATAATCAGAAAGTGGTTTTGGCGCGTAAAACCCCATAATTTAGTCTCCGCGGTCATCGAGTGGGGTATGTTCGTGTTTGATTGTAAGCGGGTGACATCACGCTTGTTAATTAGGTTAGTATGCCTATGTTTACAAGTTTAGACGGACGATAAAACTACTATCCTTACTTCGTATCGCTAGCTGTCCACTAATTTGCTATCGGAATTGATACTTCGCCTTTGGGGCGAAACGGCGACTTTTTTTTTTTTCAGATTGCGGACGGAGTGTGTTTGCCTCGTGGTCAACTACTTAAGCGGCGTGGGTAAAAGCTAGGTCAAACATGTGGCCGCCTTTAGACGTACGGAACGGTGGGAAAGGAGTAGTACTATGTATATAGAGACCAAAAATTTGAGCTCCAATTTTCTTGCTGTAACTTCAGTGCCTCCCGGCTTCCAGCTTCGATCCTCCCGCTACCTCTTGGGTGCCCTGGAGATCCTGTGCCGCCTGCTTTATTATAACCTCAGGTGCTCTCCTGAGGCCTCCGTTTGCCGGTTACATATGCCGTCCTGGAGCAGTGCTTGTAAAAAATGCAATCTATCGTGGCACAGCAGGTGAACGATGTTCTCTTCGGTGCCGCAGAACTCGTACGCTGCAGTGTCGGTCACCCCAATTAATGCAGAGTATGCCTTTGTGATGGCAGCTCCTAACCAAAAGCGACAGAGAACCGTAGCTTCATGAACGTCGAGGAAGTCCGGATCGAGGTCGGAGTTGCAGTGAGGAATTTAATCGATGCAGTCGTGTAAGTCTTAATTTTGGCGAGTTCCACTCGGTCAGTGAGAGACAGACGGTCAGTGAGAGACTCGGCCAGGTGTCGAAGCTGCGTTGCGGCGCCTGTCCTCGAAAGCGGAATTGGAACGCATTGCTCTTTTTGGTGTGATGTGCTAGCAGCGTTATCGGCGGAATCATTGCCACTGATTCCACAATGGGCAAGGTACCCATTGTAAGAGAACTTCGTGACCTTTTTGTTGTACGTGATCGTGAAGTTTCATGATTCCGTATGTCAACTGTTCATGACATCCTCGTCGGAGAAACTGCGTGCACTGTAATGCCGGTTTGGGTCTGAGAACACAGCCCATTTTCCAGGTCTTTCAGAATCAATGAATTCCAGTGCACGACGCAGAGCCGTTAGTTCTGCCACCGTTGAGGTCGTGACAGGCGACGTCTTGAACCGCTGTGTTATTCCTCGCGTTGGTATAGCCACCTCACCACCAGAACTGGACGATGTAGTCGATCCATCGGTGTAGATGTGCACGTGGTTGCTGTACTTTTATTGCAAGAAGAGTAAGCTCAGTTGTTTTAGAGCAGGGGCCGGGAGATCTGACTTCTTCTGTAGTCCTGGTATCATTAAATGTACTTGTGGACGGCGGCTGAAACACCACGGAGGAAACCCTGGCTTGGCCGCAGGTGCGTACCCTGAAGTAAACGACGCTGTACCTACTAGCAATTGTGAAAATGCTGCGCGGTCTGCGAAATCGGCGAGATTAAGTCGGAGGCTGCCGAGCTGGTAGAGGGAAGCGAGCGGCGAAGGAGGAGGCCACGTGGAGGTGAAGAGGAGGAGGGGGCGCCGGTGGAAGGTATGGAGGAGCGTGCGACGTAGAGGAGAGGAGGAAGGAAGCGCAGCGTCGCGGAGGAAGAGAGTAGGTGGAGGCGCGCTGGGTTCACCTCCTCTGGCAGTTGCTATAGGCTCTGTATGCGCTATGGGTGTACTGGGTTCGTCTGGTGATCGAGAGGCTGAGCGCCGAGCGAGAAGGATGAGCAGCAACGCAAGCGGCTTCAGGCCGAGAGCGAGTCCACCGATCCCGAAGTCGTCGGCAATCGCCTACCACGAGCTGAACAAGACGGGCAAAAGCCACGGGGTAGGCATGCCCAGGAGACTGCCGAAGAACGTGCTAGCTTGCTTGCGCCAATGCGGGCTTGTCAGGCAAAACGGCATAGTTTAGAAACTCCGGAACAGCACCTACACGCTTGCGCGTAACCCGCGTTCACGAAGTGAAACGTCACTATCATTTTTTTCTTTAGTGTACCTCCAGAAGTAAAAATTGTCCTCTTTGCATAAAGTCTAGTAAATAAGATTATTTGTCACAACAACACCTTCACAATCTTGAGCTACATGTGCGTCAGTTGAACTTGTGCAAGCATAGTGCCTACCACCTTGGAAAATGACAGCATTAAGACGTGCGTCGAGATAGAGAACCAATGAAAAGAAGAAACTTCTGCGGAGGTTTTTCTTCTTAGAACGAGACAGCAAAACTAAACCATTCTTTAGCTGACAAGAGCTACCGGTGGAATAATAGGCGAGGCATAGACTCATGGGACGCGTCGTCGGTTCAGCGGTTCCGGTACAACGGATGACGGCTTCGGCGCACGATTCTGCGGCCGTTCGCGGCGCCATTCGCGCAAGGCTCTGTGTGCGCCTTCATCGCAACGCATCACCCACGCTGATGATTTCTAGAGCCTGCGATGGCCGCATCGATCACCGACCCCGAAAACTGAGCACAGACAGCCATTTCAAATATTTCTAAAAAAATCAAACTGATCGAACGCATGTATAAACTATATGTGCTTTCAGTTTCGTGCCTTTCTTGGATGACGACCCGCGCTTTTCCTGTTCTCACGTCACTTCTGTTCGTGTCAACGACAAGAGTGATTTTGTAACATTCCAGTCGGGAATGTCATATTTGTTCTAGAACCGGTCGTATGCACTAACATGTTCACCTGGCGTATATAGCCATCGATAAACCGCGTTCCGCAAGTGCGCACAGCTAGCTGCTAAGAACCTTGGCCCGTGTGCACAAAAAGTTCTTACGCTAAAAGCGTTCGTGCCAGCCAATGGTGATGTAGGACACATTATTAGCGAAGGCGATGAAACAATGAAAAACAGCACTTACGAACGAAAAGCTTTGTGAATTCGGTCCCTGAACTTTCCTTGAGAAAAGTCAGCACATTTCACTTTTCAAGCTTTCATAACGTTTCACAGAAAATCGGCATACGTTTTGCGACGTTGACATATGAATTATACATGTGTTGTCTCGTAAAATAACTTGCTGTTCAGGTTACTGATAGTAGTTCCTAGAACATGCCCGATAACAAAATGTTAATCGTGCGGTCGGCTTTCCACTGCTTTCGCGTAACATCACTAGCCTCAGATTACCCAAAGCATATGTTATAATATTGTCTAATGCGTCCAAGGCTGTAGTAGTCCCCCTGTTTTTCGAACGCTCTGTGATGTTTGTTTGAGATATGGAGCATAAGGTATGCTACGTGTCTTCGCGGAGTGCAGAAGGTGCTTACGTAAAGGGTGTTCCATGACATTCGTGCCAAGAACAAGCTTGGATTATAACAACCTATCTGCCTATATTAACACCACTACCAAACCTTGCAGGTTTTAATCAGCCTAGTGGAACTAAGATTAAATAAACAACAACTTAACTGTTGTCATTGGCACGAACAGAATCGACGCTATAGAACAAGAAAGCGCGACTCGCCTTTCACAATAAGCAAAATGCTGCATGAGACTATACGGTCAACCTCCCGGCGCACGTGCACTTCGCACTACGTTACACTAGGTCCAAGGAATGCTGAAGTATTGATAACCTGAAACTTTCGTGTCCCACTTTTCGCGCTTGTTAGGTGATTGTAAATTACGGTACGAAGATTTAATTAGTGTAAATTAGGAAGAATAATTAATTACAGCACCTTTTATGCCATCAGTTCAAAACGCTCGACAAGTACAGCGTGGTTTTGGATGTGTGTAATTCTAACAATTCTTGTCCCCGAAAGTGGAGGTGGCGGTCTCGAGGTATCACAACTAAATGGCGTGCCAGTCAGCCCAGTACGGTGATTGAAGGCTATACAATGATCACGTCACCGAAAGCTGCCATATTTCCATTTCAATTGTGCGCATTTGATGGCAACGCAGGGAAAACCGCTTTCCGCTCTTTTCCGGTCCAGTGCTTGTGGACTAAGCTTTCGTCAGCATGGTCATATTGTGTGTGTACACTTCAGTGGTGTCTAGTGCCGCGAGGCTGCCACATGCCACAGGTTTCGCTGATGCGAGTGGTCTGCTTTTCCAAGTCCGAAACCGCGCTCCACTTGGTGCGCGTTTTGAACTGGTCACATTTAAGTGCAACGTCATTAATTATTTGCTGTGTTCTCGAAAAAATTGAGGCTCCATAGTGTAAATGCTGAGTTGAAAGATACCAATAAAGAAATTTGGTAAAACCATTCTGTCAGTACTCCTTTTAAGAGCGATGAACTTATTTTCAGCGTACCATGAACAGGCTATCGTCGAGGCATCTCGGAAGCTTTCAAAACCATTTCTTTTTTTTTAATTATTATTTGGAATGCGCGAGATACCAGGACGGTTTCCTCTGTCATATCTTCTCCGAAAAAAGTTGAAGTTACGTATGAGAAGTTCCCACTCTGAGCAACAAACAGGTGTCACCTATGAAGAGTATGTGAACTAAACGGGATTACGCCTTCCGGGTATGCTAAACAATGTTCGTACTGTGCGGTGTTTACCAACAACATTGCATCTAGCTGCTTTGTGGATGCTTCAAAGCGTAGACACAGAATGAAGGAAGAGGTCAAGAAAAATGATGACCATGGTACAGGTTATTTGAAAGTGTAAATAGACAACCATAAGTTATCAAAAAGAAAGCGAAAGAAGCACGTACACAATATTGGATGCAAGGGATGAAAACAATGGAGACCATGGAGATTTACAAGAATGACAATAAAGAAATCAGAAAGAAACACAGGACAATGCCGGACGACGCAGGACACAGGACCTTGCTGCTGCCTAAAAACAATAACATACCGGAGCAAGTATTCGCGACAGGATGTTGCATGTGTGTGCTTCTACAAAAAGTCCGGAGACAACTCAGCACAATCTAATCGACTGCGAAGCCAACGTTCGCTTTCCAGATGCGCTGGGAGTTGAAGGGGGTCGAAGCATTCACCGGTATGCAGCCGAGATAAGCAAAATGCGCTTAATGTATTGGCGAAAAAAAAAAACAGGGAAGAAATTGATGGGACCGAATCCGTTACTGGCACTGGTAACTATGCAAGGTAGATATAGAGGTCTTATGAAGAGATAAAAAAATTACAGGGACATAGACGGTATTTTTGACTGACAAATATCTATTGATTACTTGATTAGCTTAAGCATGCTAGGTAACTATTTGTCACCGCCCCGTTTCTAAGGACATGCCAATAAATCATCATCATCATCATCATCATCATCATCATCATAATCATCATCGTCGTCATCATCACCAGGAATAAATGTTAGTAAGGTAAGAGAATTAGAGAACGGCTTCTGATTGTTTAGAGCCGATGTATAAGTCTGCCTTGCGGGGTGAAGTCCCACAGGGAAGATAGGACTCGTCTTGCGTCGACCTGGATGGAGTCGTCCAATCTTCGAGTCTGAATACATGACGACGGTATTAATTCCGTATAGTTTGGAGGCCCTGGAACAACAACATGAAATTTCACACTGTCGGCGGTCGTCTTGTATTGCATGTTGTGCAGGTGACAATGGTTGGTGTGGTGGCGACTGGTGCGTTTCTGCCATATTCATCGGCAGGAGTCCCCCTTTCAATAAAAAAAAACAAAAAAACAGGGTGTTTTTCAAACGTCCCAGTAACCACGTCAGCCGCAACGGAGCTCAGAACGTAAGCGAGCGCAACTTACGTATACGAGACGCACAAATGCGCTTATGAGGACTGCTTTTCCTTTCCTTTCTTTATAACTCTTTTATTAGCCTCTCCACTTATTCATTTTTTGCCTGCTGCAACACCACAGGAGAGAAGAAGAAGAATAGTGCTGCTTCTTAGCTATGGAAGAAAACATAATGTCAGCAAACGCATTAAAACAGATTGAACTGACTCATCTCGGTTGGGTAAACGGTCTTGGGGATCGTGAAGTGGAAACGTGGAACTTCCGCTCTCTGGCCAAGCTGCTTCAAAATGCGTTCACAATAAACGCAGCCAGAAGACCGCGTGCGCCTTGTAACTTCTTCTCCTCGCTATCTGTGGGTGCATATATTGCCATGGAGAACCGGGGAAACTGCAGTGTGGCCACACTGAGACAAAAAGAGAAGTGAGTAATGCTCTATGAGCGCGTATTAAAATTTTCGGACACACACTGCGCATGTGCATCGCCTTCTCCGCTGCGCTCGTCCGTATAGCCACCCACGGCAGCAAGGAAAACAGATGGAAAAAGCCAACCCACACTTTTCTCATTAAAGACCGGCGCGGACGGACTCCTGGTAAACCGTGTGGAGCAACACACCGCTGCCCCCTGCGGTGGCAGCGCCGGAGCCTCTCATAAGATATGACAAATTAATCGAGATTCAGATGCCCATGACAACGTCTTAACCGGTGGCAACGATTAAGCACAGAAGCGTCGCCCCGAAGAAAGCTGCGTTATCCGGAGATCGGGCCCAAAGACGGGCCCGATGGGGCAGGCTTCCTGCACCACCCTCCCTGCTTTCGGCCGGGCATCGGGTTGTAGCACGTGGAATGCCGCATGCCACCTGAAGTGGAAAGGGGTGCGTGTCCGCGATAAAATACCGGCTCCGGCACGCGCATAATTTATCCATCATTGCATGGCCGAAGGCGCCCTGCACCACTTATCAGCGACGCGTGCAGAATTTCGCCCTACTTTCTATGCTTCTATTCAGCGTGAGGCGATTGCTGAACTTACCGCAGCACTCGAACAATGCCTGAGTGGCCGGCAATGCATTCCTAATTTTTGGGAGTACATTTCGTAATTGTTAGGCTTTTTGCATGGTCTGAGGCGCCTGCTCGGAAGCATGAAGTTTGCGGGCGTGGGCTGGTTTCACTCCTGGGCATCTCGTATACTCTAACTTCGAGGTTTTAATCGGTGATAAAAGAGGAAAATAAATTTGATTTGTCGCTCTTGAATAATCATTTTTGAACTACTAATCCAAAATGTTCTGCTATACGGGAGGCGTTCGCTGCCCGGGTGTTTGGAGTTGATTGTTAGATGCGTCTGTACCTTTCCAACCTCTCTTTATTTTATTCGGGTGTAGAGGCGGCCTAATTTCAATTGAACATCTGCGGCAGTTCTGCAGCAGAAGCTACAACATCTGCGGCAGAAGCTACAAATTTTACTGAAGCGAAAAAACTGTATTCATTTATTCCTGTTTTATCACGTAAAGCATAACATAGCAATCGAACATTGTAGGTCACATTGAGATATAAAACTCCGAGTGATGTCCACATCAAGAATGATGGAGAGGGAATGTAATTTCTGAAGCAAAAGCAGTTGCTGAGGTAGCAACTTGCTCATGAAACGCTGCGAGCTTTGTGCCCCGATCTCTGATATCAACCGCTACTGGCAGCGACACACACACACACACACACACACACACATACACACACACACACGCGCGCGCGCACGCACGCACACGCACACGCGCACACACGCACACGCGCACGCACGCACGCACGCACGCACGCGCACGCACACGCACACAAACACACACACACACACACACACACGCACACAGAGAGAGAGAGAGAGAGAGAAAAGCGTATTGGACTGTAGAATACACACGGATAACCAAAGATTTTTGGCGATGTAAATAAACTTCAACTTCAACTTCAACTTCAACCACGCACGGAACAATTTGAAAATTTTATATTGTTACGTCCGTTGGGCGTACAGCTACACCTAAATCCAGTTGTTAGTCGGGTTCAGAACAGGTTAAATATATATGCCCAAAGAAAGATAGCGAGAACAAAAAGAAAGCAGGAGGAGGGGGTCAGCAGCGAAAAACTAGCAGCGCAACGTCACGCTCAAAATGCCAAGGGTCATCTATCATCGTAGGTGGTAATTAAGGCGCCCGATGTCTGATCAGCGCCGCGCGGATTTACTGATAGCGATCGGGCCGGCAAGTCGTCTCTAAATCCGAGCCTGAACGGAAAAGCAAACATTGCGGTCCTCTTCCAAATAAGCACTCCATCGCCCTACTTGACAGATGTTTGCTAGAAGGCGGCAATACGCTGCGGGGTACATCTTACCCGACGTTTTAATGTGTATGACGATCGCTTATCCAGCGATGATCGGTATTTATGATGACTCTTCCCCATTTCTGATCCTACATTCATAAGGGAAGACTTCTGCCAAGAGGTGGCTGCGAGTGATGCAGATTGCGCCTTCTATTTACCGGTTCTGCAACTTTCAACGACGTCTCATTAGTAGCATTATACAAAATTCACGCAGTAGGGGCTCAGTGATGGAAATAACATTCATCCTGAGTGCCTGGAAGACGGGCCGATTTACGAGAGCCTCTGTAGAAGCTACAGATTGCACAAAAAGAGTTACATCCTTACACCTACTGGATTGAACACGAGAATCATGAAAATGCCTTTGACACACCCCTACGCAGCTAATGGACTCGAGGATTTCCTGTGCCGCCACCTCACGGAAGTACCGCCCCTTGCTTCGAAAGAAGAATAACGCCGCAGACAGCATGCGGTAGGTGTAGGACGCAGTTTGTGGAACGTGTGACGACTATCTTTGATCCTACGCAAAGGCAGTTCTTGTGACATTTGCGATACATTGCAAAGCAATAAATCTGGCTCCCTCCCTAATCCCCTGTAGCGTGCGCTGCTGCGGTGCAATTAAGATACCGGAGCAGACACTGCAGTCACTATATATGCCGTGTTTGCGACTGTGCACTTCATTAGTTCAGTAAGTTTCTCAGATGCTAGCGTTTTTTTTTTTCTCGAAACTATTTACGTGCACTCTTCTCCACCGCCCACTGTCAAAAGTACGAAAGCTTCGTGCGACGCAGCATACGCATGCGTCCTCGCAACGGGGCGTCCTCGCAACGAGGCAGTTCGGGAAAAACACGGCTTTTGTGGAAGCCAGGCGATCGCGTGGGTTGAATCGAGAGCACAGCCACGACCAAAGGAGTAGTGGCAGCGTACAGTTGCGGCACCCGTTTTCCCTCTACACTCGGTGTACGAGTGATTCATATAATGTCGGTAGTTTCCGCGAGCGTGCAGTAGTTGTGCCGCGAGCCGTGACTTCGGACGTTGAGCATGTCACGTGTGATATTCGTTGCGCCAAATGGTTTGATTGGCTTTTGGTCAAACAGGAGAGGCAAAGAGAGAGAAGCAAGGAAGGACAGGGAGGTTAAACAGTTCGGTTTGCTACCTTGAGCTGGACAAAAGGTAAAAGGCTGCAAAATACGGGATATTATAGAGGGGGACTAAGTGACTCATTATCTTAAAATTGTCAATCTAGGCACTGCGATACTGACATGTCTCGGGTCATTAGCCAGCCATATATAGATTTGCTGCTCAATTCTCCATAGGCTCATGGCCATTCAACGGAAAATTTTGTCCCATCAGCACATGCGGGCCATGTCACACAGCAAATATTTCCACTAGAGAAGCAACTTTACCTACCTTTGTAAAGTTGACTAACCTTCTAATGATAACGTTCGTTAGATGCGGAGCTCATGGTAACAATAAGCAGACGTGTTTAATTAGAATTGCCTGCCCGCTACGCACGGAATAGGTCGGCTCCAAATTTGTGCGCGAAATATTTCTCAAGAAAGAACTTGCTCAAATGGCGATGCATGGTTGTTTACCACATCGAATAACCAAACTTATCACGGCTTTTTGCCTTCTGAGTTATTTCCTTTTTTTTCTTTATTTTTAAAGTTTACATTAGCTTCGGTGACAAGCGTCGTGCATCGCAGCGCATAACAATAAACGCCTATGACTGATGCATTTATGGACAAACTCCTCCTGCTATTGTGGTCACACGAAAGCCAAATGCAGAAATAAACCGTGATTCAAGACAGGAACAACAGCAAAGTAACGGTGCAGTTTTACGGCAGAGATTGTTTTCTGCTTGCTTCAACCGTATTGGATGGCGAGCCGTTGTCACGTGACCCTATGCCTAGGACGACAATGATGACGATAATAATTGAAAATGGCATTGCGTTTGAAATGGGGCAGCAACAAAATGATCACTTAGACTGCTTGAGCTATAATCGATCTTTAATACATCTATTGCAATCTAGCATTTTCCCTATCTCCCCTTGATATTTTTTCTTTAATGAAGCTTTTATCACCCGCCGTGGTTGCTTAGTAAAGAAAAAAAAAAAACAAGCCGTGGTGGCTTAGTGGCTATGGTGTTCGGCTGCTAAGCACGAGGTCGCGGGATTGAATCCCGGCCACGGCGGCCGCATTCCGATTGGGACAAAAACACATGTGCACTTAGATTTAGGTGCACTTTGAAGAACCCCAGGTGGTCGGAATTTCCGGAGCCCCCACCACGGCGTGGCTCATAATCAGATCGTGGTTCTGGCACGTAAGACCCCATAATTAATTTTTTTTAAAGCTTGTATTCCTATGTTGCCTATGCCTGTAACCATTCCTTCGCCACTATTTCTTTGCATTTATTTCCACCAGTACAGCAAGCATCGCTTGCTTATAGCCGATGTTCCTATCAGCGATAAATTTGATCTGCAGTGCTTCCGGAAAGGCAGGGCGTTCCCTTCGGTCCTGGCTAGGAGACTATCTTGGCGTTCCATTACAACGTGCTGAGTCCTCTCCGGATGTTACCTGCAGCAGACACATGCATCGTTGAGTTGCAAATATTTCTTCAGCAGCGCCAACCTTTCCAGTGGTGGAGCTCGAGTGCATGGACGCTTACTGCGACACGATGGGCTGTGTTCGCAATGACGCGAGGAAAATAACAATACAAAATGAGAACACTATTAGTAGGAATAAACGAGTCCTTGGCGAATACTTTTTTCTTCTTTTTTTTCTTTTTTTACAGCGGCTCGACTCACGGTTTTACTTTACCAGACAATGTCAAAGGCAGTTGTAACTGATCCAAGAGGAATCATGTTGCTGAAGTTCTTTGATTTTTTAAATGTTTTTTGAATGTTTTCAATGTTTTTTTAATGTTCTTTTATGTCTCGCTTTATAATATTGTCATTTGTTCTTGGATTGTACCTACTGTACTGCGTTTTTTTTTCTCTTTGAGCTTTTGTTGAATTGTATATTATACCTTGTACCTTGTATTACCCCTTATGTACACTGTAAACGGAAATAACTCCGAGGTGGGAGTATACTGCTTGTCCTCTAGCGACCCCCCGGTTCGGAGTTTATTATGCTCCGTATGATCGGAGTAGAATTTTTACTCCGTACGAGCGGAATTTTTGCGTGGAATTATGGGAGGTTTTTTTCTGTCTTTTTTTATTTTTTGCTTTGCAATTGGCGGAGTTTTTTCGAGGTGCAACGGGAATATAAAAAGAGGCATCGCGTCAGTTTGCGCGAACATGTTTACATGCAGAGGCTGCTGGTCAAATTTCGAAATATGCACACGAGACCGCGTCAAATTCGATGAAACAAGTCAATGAAAACACATATATCATGACATACATAAACATTCCAGAAACGCCCAATGCAGAAATTTGAAAGACATCCCACGTACACGCGATACTCAAGATGCAACGGTGCCAGTATATATAGCCACGATAATGTGTGCCTCGAAACCGCCAAGGGAGCAGCTGTGCTGTTTTCAGAATTACGACTCACATGCTCGTTCATACGAGATCTGCCTCTTTGAAACTAACAGAATACCTTAATCAACACAAAACTGTTAATTCAAAATAGTGAGAGAAAAAAAGTTAATGGCGTTATTTTTCAAAACTATGCCATTCTGTGAGTGCTGAAGCGACTTCGCACACTGCCGGCGTTCGCGGCCAAAAAGTAGTGCGTTAGTTACAGTAAGCTAGAAAAATGTAAGTGCATGTGCTGCATAGCAAAATTACATTTTTTCGATATAGTGGTAGCGTAGCAAGAAATTATTACGTGTGAGCATGACCCGCAGCAGCCGACGTAACACCGAAAAATGCGCAGACATACATTTTATACACCGCACTACTTGCTCTGAGTACAAGCAGTCTGTCTCGGTTGCGAAAAGGAGCTACATCGCTGATCTGTCGAGTGAACCCCTAAACTCGTAGCCAGCAGGCATGCGTCTAAATCAGTGTCTCGGATAGAGCGTAATGTTAATGCAATATCGGAAGCAACGACGTGACCAAAACCTATATGCGCGATAACAATTCGATTCACATCGCTCAATAAGAAGCTTTATTTTAAGCACACATATATACTTATGTCCTACCGTTTTTCTTCGGGCGAGGATATCCGTTCACAGATAAATAAAAACAGTTGCTTGCACTCCGGTCTTTCTCACTGGCAACACAGCACCGCAACGAACTTGGGTTACGCCATTCATGCGCGACTAGCACGGATGTCGTCGCTCGAACAGTGGCTGCTGTTGCCATTGCTACGCGGTCCTTACAAACATTACACCGGACGTTGTCAGCATGTACTCAAAAGGACATAGAAGTGGCATTTCACGTACTGAAGAACACAAGACAGGGTGACCCAGCACGGAAACACAGCCAGAACCTGAGCCGACATCACGAGCCAGTGAGCAGCTTCGAGGTATACCTAAGCCTTTTTCCGCACTTGAAAACGTGGTTCTTGCAATCATCGTTGTCAGCAAAGTGATCACAGCTAATGTACTTGAAGCTGAGATACAGTGAGCTTCAGGCATGCCTATAACACTTTCTGGAAGGAGATACGGGAAACAAATTGACGAAACGCTGTCACGGAACGACACTTCACAGACGTAAACAAACCGTCAGCCATGAGCACTGCCCGCTCCGCCGAACGCGCCCGGTCGCTGGCGAGGCGCACAGCCCCATGGGAAGCGCCACGTGACTAACCTGTATCGGCCGAGGGGAGTTTTTCAAAACTCCCTGTCGGAGTTTCACGGGAGAACAAAATTTTTAAGCGGAGTAAAATCGCGTCATGTCGCCTTAATACTCCGGCAGCTAGCCAGCGGAGTGAAACGAGGGAATGGCGCTGTTTTGCTCCCATACATCGGAGTAAATATTTGAGGAGGGGAGGTTTTAGGGCACATCACCTCTTAAAAACTCTCAGCTGGGTTTATTTTCGTTTACAGTGTAATGCCTTCGGACCTTTAAGGTGAAATAAATGAAATGAAATGAAATGAAGTATTTTAAGCCTCAACCTCCCTATAGCATCCCATGTACAGTAGAGAAGAACAGAGCTATACGATTCCGTTGTCTTATTGGAATGAGTATGTAAGAATGGCGTCCTCTGATAGTGATCCGAGTATATTTAGAAGTTTTCTTGCGCTCCGACTCATCCGTTCCGTGCTCTTAGCAGGAAAACATGCCAAGAGGGAAAGCAGGATGCCATAAAGGTTATTTGCAGTAAAATGCGCTGCCTATTCACGAGAGCACATACCAAATGGTAGTCAGGGTTGATGAAAGAAAACGTTGATGGATTCTCGGAAATGTGCTATAAACGCGCTTGTGGCACAGAACCTACGAGAGGCTGAGTTCGGGCATGAAAAACAAGCGAGAGGTGCGGCTGCGAGTAAACACTTGTGCATGACTTACGCCAAACAGGAAAGAAAACAGTCGCGACCAAGCTTTCCAGCCAAACGAGATGCTTGACGTTTACCTTACCGCCGCATTTCTTTTTTCTTTGATGTCTTATGTATCGCATTGTAAGTCGATTCATTCAGCACTTGCTTTCATGTAGTTAGCCCGTGCGGAACGCCGCGACAGAAACGTATTATTCTCCTGCGCCAGGAAACAAGCCGCCGCGGAATGCGGTGAGCCTTGTTTACTCCCTGGCGACGCTACACGGGCGCTGCAGCCAGTAGGCGGCATTCCGTTCTCGGGAATAATGCATCAAAGCAGACGCCGATAATGGAAATTGTGCTCAGCGTGGTCGTGTTTACGGGCACCCAGGACTAGTAAAGGCGACGCCGTTAACTAATATAGAGAGTATTACAGCTTTCGCCGGCGTTAATCGTCGAGGTAATCAATCACATGAGCATAAAATTTTGCGAACAAGACGGCCGTTTCAGCTCTTCGAGAAGATGGAACAGTATGCGCGATCGATCGCCCGAGGTTCGCATATTCGAGCGCACGCGTTCTCCAAGCTCTGACCTCGCGCAGCAATTCTGTTTTAGGGAGCTGCGGCAGAATTCACAAAACTTTTCGCTCGTAAGCGGACTTGGCCTTCGGACGATCGCTAATATGTGCAAGATCAGGATTAGCTGTAATTTACTCTTACCAACAATTTTAACGCAATAACTCGTTCGACTTTTGATTTAACTGCGTAATTATTTTTTTGATGTATACAGACCCCGGTTGTCGCAAAGCTGCACTATGTGAATTCGAATCTTAAAGCGTACATTCAAAGGAGCATACAAGGGGTGGGGGGGTGGGGGATGAAGGGGCACGTGCCAATGTCATCTACCTGAAATATGGCTGTTAGCTTGTTCTAGGCCGGTTAGTTGCGCTTAAACACAACAAACAGGAACATTCGACGTGCGCTACAGATATTATTTTTATACACAATATTTCACGCTGAGATACACCATTTTGACGCGAAATCCTTCTAGTCGGGGTTGAGATCGCTGTCTCAACATAAGCGAAATTTTCCATGCTGCGCAAATGGCGCCTCCCACTGCACTTTGATGGCAGTAAATTCCTCTTCTTATAGCCAGTGACTGTATAAGGGTTCGTTCTTTGCTTATACGGAACCAATATCGCCGCCTTCGGAAACGGCCCATTTCGTTGACTGCGGGAACGCACAAAATGGGGAGATATTACGTTGCATGGTGCGGGCTTTCAGACAAATTTCTTGTTAAACTTTTTGTGCAATAGGCTGTTTGTAACTATTAAAAAATTACACGTTCTCTTAAGATCTCTCTTAGAGGTGAACGGCGAAAGTCTACTCTTGCTCCTCTCATCATTCGCGTCTTTCTGTTTGCATCTTCTCTTTATCTTCTTTCTTTTAGTTATTACTGCTCCCTGTTAAGCATGTTTAATCATTTGTAATCAATTGTGTTCATTACAAGCCACCGTTAGACATGTTGGTCATCTCAAAGTCATTAGTAGTAATTACAAGTCATTTCAGTCAATATTAGTCATTACTGGCCCTTACGAAGTATCTTTAGTCATTTCTAATGCATTGTAGGCGTTACAAGTTTTCCTTAGACATATTGGTCATTTCGTAGTCATTACTAGTCATTAGAAGTCATTTCAGTGATTATTAGTCATTACTGCTCCCTACTAAGCATATTTAGTCATTCGTAATCAATTGTAGTCCATACAAGCCGTCGTTAGACGTGTTGGTCATATTGTAGTCATCAGTAGTCATTACAAGTCATTTCAGTCAATATTAGTCATTACTGGACATTACTAAGCATGTTTAGTCATTTGTAATCAATTCTAGGCGTTACAAGCCGTCGTTAGACCTGTTGGTGATTTCTTAGTCATTAGTAGTTATTTAGTCATTGCTACTCAATACTAAGCATTCTTTGTTATTTCTGATCAATTGTAGGCGTTACAAGTTGTCGCTAGACATATTGGTAATTTCATAGTCATTACTAGTTATTACAGCTCATCAGTAGTCATTATTAGTCATTGCTAGTCATTATTAACCTCTACCAATCTCTATTATAACGGTATCGTTCACTAACTGTCACTATCAATCATTTTTCATTCTTTAATCTGTCTTCATGTGGCGTGATGACGCTTGGGCGGACACTCCGGCGGTCAGGTCTGCTGACAAAAAGTACACCATGAGCCTAGAAAAGGCTTTCGCCTTAAAAGATTGACGAAGGCGCTGAGAAGGACAGAGCTGCATTGGTGGTTTTATATGTGTTATAAATGACTGCAGAGGAGCAGGTATGTTTCGCCGGTGATGGGATTAAATGTAATTGATAAGCTTAACGACTATGGGACTCCTGAGTATGAAGTGACGCATTAACGTACACACAGCATATCTCTTTGAAAGCAGCTTTACGGAAAGGGAATCGCTCAACTGTTTGTACAGAATGACCTCAGAAACAATTCGTGTTGTATTAGGGCTATTTCGTGTAAGAAAGAAGAGAAATACGTTGAATAAGGCCTTTGTGAAATGGAACATTCAGTAGAGTGGCATGGTGTATTACTTGCGAATGTTTAATAAAATTATTTGTGTGCTGCAAAACACCACACGGAATCCTGGGTATCCGACCACTTATGGGCGTGTATTGCTAAGCGTACGTTATCACGAGGGCCCAAGGCCAGTATCCACAAAAAGCTCTTATGCTAGCAATGGTCGTAACCGCAAATTCCAGCCAATCTCGAAGATGGACGTATTATTAGCGAAGGTGGTCAACTAATATTAACCATTACGAATAAAAGCGTTGCGAATTCGGTGCCAGGTTCTTTTGAGTTCTCCTTTGCTTCGTATGTGCGTGCATGTGCGTACGTGTGTGCGTGCGTGTGTCTGTACATGCGTTTGCTGTGCTTCGTTCTTAAGTAAGCTGGAATATTGGTTTAAAAAGAATAATATACGGATAAATGCAAATCTAATATCTGAAGATGTTTGCGATTGTCTTTCAGCAAGTTTTACGAACAAAGTAGGTTCATTATTGATAAACAAAGCTATAATACATTATTGTTCATCATATCATGCAATTATAACTTTACCAGGAGTTAGTTAACTTGATAAGCATTGGCTAGGCCCCTATCTGGGCGAGGTTTTCAGAAAGTAAGGCGCAAAGCATCTAATGCAAGCGTATTCACAGAAACTTAAGCTGGAATCCACTTTTCCCGCAAAAAAAAAAATCAAATGCCGTAAGACGAGTGGAGGGGCATGACTGCGGCTGTTCGTGGTATTAAAAGAGATGTTCACTTTGGTTCCACATGCACTGACTGCCGATCAAGGACGGGTGATTAGCAATCCCGACGCAATTGTCGACCTTCCACATAGTGCGGGTTTCAGCAACCTCCAGCGAAACGTTATTCGGAAGCGACTAAATTATAAAGCTTTTTTTTATTTTCTAGTTAATAAGCATGATTATTTCCTTTCTGGCTCAGTGGATTAATACAGATATTCTCCTACTTTCGCGACGCGAAGACATCATACAAAGTGCTTCAGCGAGCACTTTCAAATATTAAAAATAAATTGCCTGTGGTAGATATCATGATTTTAGTCCATGAGCTGGTCTGCTCGAAGAGGCTGACATTAGTTGCCCAGAAATTGAAATGCATAACCGACTAATTAACAAACATTCCATAATTAAGTATTTAAATAATTACCTTATGGTACATACTGCAATTTACAAATCTAGCTGGCGAGACTGCAAGCCATGCCCACTTGAAGAGAATTGTGTGGATGACACCATTTACGAGATGTGCGCCGTCAAACATGTGGTAAAAATGCACTCTCGTTCCACTTACTTTCTTAACAAAACGTTGTTTGACCCATTGAACCACAAGAGTAGCTGAACCGCCAATGCGTTTCTCCACGAAATTCGGGATTGAATATCTCGAAGCTAGTGTGATCCTGAGAATTCGTTCCAAGCGGATCCGCCTTGGGAACTCCCCGGCTAGAATTTGTAAATTGTATTAAGCTCCATACGATGAATAGTTAAAGAAACTAATTTTTGAATTTTGAACAACCAGTTGATTATGCATTCCAATTATCTGTGCATGTAATGTCCGCTTCTTCGAGTTGACCAGCTTATGGGCAGGAGTTGTGCTATCTGCCACAAGCAATTTTTAGATATTTTTGAAAGAGTTCGCTGAAACACCCGGTATTTCCTTGTACAGCTTCTTCCCACGCTCGCAAATGTTTCTAAGGCAATAAATAACTAGCTTTAGGTCCTACACTCGCAAAATCAAGTTAGCAAACGCTGAACAAGTGCTCTGACGTACTACCTTTTTTTTTCCTCCTTGTCCGCTACTCACATTTTGCTAAATCCTTACTAAATGAAAGAACTCATGGTTAGGGCAATAATGCGATTACTTAGGGTCGTTTAGAATAAATACATGCGTACTTCGTGAAGATGGCTACTGAGTTTCACCCGGGCACCATGGAGTATAATTTCACGTTTTCCGTGTCATGTTTCACGTTCCGTGTCATATATATATATATATATATATATATATATATATATATATATATATATATATATATATATATATATTTATATATATTACTTACTGTTGCTATTTTTCATAATGATAAATTGCCAAGATTTTTGTTACAGATATGCATCGTGAGAAAAAGTTTGCCGGGCTACGGCAATGCGGTGAATGTATAAATTTTGGCCACTCCGGCAGGAATCTAGAAATGGGGCGTACACCGTATTGTTGGAACAGGTTCACGATCGTTATCCATAGTGAGAAATAAATGTATTCTTCTTTTTTTGTGTGTTTGATACCCGTGGCCTACAACTTCTTGCTCGCTATTGGACATCCGTGTAGGCAATAGATTTGACAAAATGACCATAGATAACAGCGTAGGTGTGAAAAATATTTAGTAAGAAGCAACGTTGGTTGCTATGCGTTTAGCATACTTCGGAAGCTGATTATTTGTGGCACTATGCTGCACAATAGGTTATGCATGGGTGGCGTTCACCTACCCGTGGTACCAGCGGTAATCTCGGTACCTCCGGCACCGCTGTGTTGCTACTGTGTTAATTAAACGCTACATCTCCGGCATGCACCCACGAAAACAATTAGTCGCAAGAAATCTCTGTTAGTCCCCAAACAATGCTTAACGCATTATAACTGGCGCTTGTCCCACGTTTGAAATCGCTGTATCACTGACTTTGCCGACACTATCGCCCTTGCAAGTTCTAAGTTACCCAATAAATTGTTGTGCCGCTTGTCGTCTCCTTACCGCATAGCAGTGGCCGTGTGGGATATTCATCGGAGTTTAACAAGTCCTGTTGTAAACAGGGTGAAGCCATTCATATTTTTGTAGCATCATGCGCACGCGCAACCACAACAGAAATATGCGTCCCTTCGTCCAATGTGGGGTCGAGATATTTCCGCGCACTTAATTTTACTTCTCACACTTTTTGGCGCCGTAACACATACTCTTACTGGTGCTAAAACAATCAAGAAGTCAGTTGATGATTATTGTGACGGGAATGTATTAAACTAAACGATGGGGTTCTATGTCCCACAGGGGCCATGAGCGGTTGTGGTCTGCAGAATAATTTGGACCACATGGGGTTGTGCAGCTGCGCTAATGGCTCGGTTTCCGGCCGCCGGCGTCCGGGAGTCTAACCAGCAATCGCTTCCCTAACAGGAAAACACCATTGCGAATGAATCACCATGCGATTTTCGGTAACTACGTAGGAAACTTTTTGTTTTCTTCTTTTTTTTATGAATGTACCTTATTTAACCGAATGCGGTTTTCACAAGTCCGCAGTAAGTAATGATTTGAATACTCCCTTATCCTTCCAAAAACCAGCTCGAATTTAGCAAGCATATGTTGTGTCATCGCCCATCGACTTGGCAATCGTAATTTCTTTTTTTTCGCACAACTTTCGCAAATGTCAGCTGGAACGCACGTGCGTGTGCACATGACGCGCAGCTGAGCTCTCGTAAACGAAGTGACGAGACGCGCTGACTGGAAATGCGGACTGCTCGGACGCTGTCGTTATACGCGAACGGACTGGCAAGCGTACGGTAGTCCGGTAGAGCTTGCGCATACCGCATATAGATACGAGCAGAACGCGCCTTGTTGCCGGTTTCAAAGGGAAAGAGAAGCGGGTAAACGTCGTCTCTATACGGGCGGCTGCCATGAATGCGTGTCGAAGGCGGGGTTTTGCGCTGGCGCTACGCTAGATTACGCCACGAAATCAACGGGCGACGATCAGAGTTTGAGGGCGGGTCTCTTCTTATGTGCGGCGTGAATGCTGCTGCAATGAAAGGCGAGACGCGCGAGACTCCGCCTGTATTCAGCCAGCTATACGAAGGGGTGGCTGAAAGCAGTTGGCGCTTTTGCCAAAAGAGTTCTTAGCCCATACTACCGTCTCCGTAATGGCCTTGACTCTGAAAGAAGCTTCGTCGAAGTCGAGGGTGGTAGAAGCCAAGGTTTCGTCGAAGACAAGCCATGGGCACCTTCGTTCTGCGATGAGGGTGGCCGGGGAATTAAGCTCGCGTTTCTTTCTCATAGAGCCATGCGTCCCCCCAATCTTGTTTCAGAGAGCCTTCTACGCGCCGTGAAAGCGTGCTTTCGTGTTATTTAGCCCCAATGTCTAACGTCCCCCTCTAATAGAGCATAAATATACCGTCAGCCGCTGCATGTATGTACGTATGTATGTATGTATGTATGTATGTATGTATGTATGTATGTATGTATGTATGTATGTATGTATGTATGTATGTATGTATGTATGTATGTATGTATGTATGTATGTATGTATGTATGTATGTATGTATGTATGTATGTATGTATGTATGTATGTATGTATGTATGTATGTATGTATGTATGTATGTATGTATGTATGCATGTATGTATGTATGTATGTATGTATGTATGTATGAAGGAATTACGGTCAGTGACCAAGTCTGATGAATGATCTGACGTTTTGGAACCGCGTACGGGTTCCTTGTTCACTGAGTTAGACAAGAAATCGTCGTCACTTATATAGCCAGCACGTGACGTAATGAGTGTGCGTAAACGTCAGGCATAGTCCGTGGTGTCCGGTTCATTGTAGCTGGCGTCGATTGAATGATTAGAGATTCTAGCAGCCGTCGGGATGACACGTTCTTTTCTTTGGCAACAACAGTGGCTTTGTCCCAGTCCATCTTGTGGTTATGTTCATGCGCATGCTGCGCATGCGTATGTATGTATGTACACACCCTCACGTTTAAGTGCTAAGATCAAATTGTGGGTGGGAAACAAGGATGGCATGCTGTTTGCGGACTTTTTCTTGCAAGTAAAAATGGTGACAGCTGGGACAGGCCACATAAAAAGTGCATCAAATAAAGTTTTATATTTATCCCTCTGAAATTCTCTTGCGGGATATTTCCGTGCGCCAAAGGCTTTCAGAATGATTACATAATTTTCAACTGCGTCTCTTGTCATCGCAGGTCTAGTTAGAGTTCGGTTCTCGTCCTCTATAAATTTTTGTAAAGCCCTAACGGTACGGGTGTTACTCCTGTGACAGGAAACCACCTTAAGGGTGTAAACGTTTTTGCATTGCATGCAAAGAAGAATTAACTGAAAACGGATACTGATTAATTTAGGCGGCCTATGAAGGGCAAAATGGTACTTTGCCTAATGAAGGCACGAAATGATGCTTCAACCTCGCAGATTTTAAGCGCAGTGTTACAGCTCTACGGTTTACATTACCTCTTCCAGTTGCCCCTTGGAAGGCTCAGCTGCGTCTGATAGTGGCAATAACTGCAACGACAGCGGGCTTTAAACTAGCCGAACCTCCAATACTGTCGCAGGTAATAAAACAACACAAACCATATAGCTGTAAATATGTGCTCCGAAACCCGTTGGTATATCATAATCGATGCGGTGTGCGCTTTACAAAATAATGTTAATGCACCAGCGATTGGTCACTAGCGCGCACTACTAAAGCCTCTAGCTACGAAGTGCTTTCTCGTGGGGTGGTCCAGATTCATTTTGATTAGCTCAGCGTTCTCTCTAATTGCACGAAACGTGTCTGCAAGGGCATTTTCCTTCACAACTTTTCGATAGATTGCCGGCCGCCACTACAAAGAATCGAACCTGCGACTTCTTGGTCAGCAGTATAACGCCACAGGCGCTAAGCCATCACGGTAGGTAAAAGAACTGGAATGTGCATGCTTTGATCCACCCCCACAAAAGCAGCACACGGACACAGCTCGCTCGCAGTGAGCCCTTTGAATGTACTTGAATTGTACAGCAATTGCCACTAGTATTATAATTGCAGGTATTCCACTGAGTTCCGTGAAACGCTTTGAGATATTTCTACCACACCTCAGCGCCCACCCAGGTAGGCAGTATGATAGACGCTTCGGTGTTACATCATCCAGGGTCATCTCGCAAAAAGACCCCATCCAACCGAAAAAAGTGAGGCGACCACCACTAGAGAAAATGCCTCAATCGACGCGCTCAGGCTTTCGGTCACTTTGCTCTCCGGCGGTGTGCCGAAAGCGATACCATCATTTCTGATCTTGAAGCGCTCGCGAGGTATGCGAAACTGGTAGAGAGTTTCCAGATTCAGATATTTTTTTTGTTTACTTACATATTTGATACCTTGTTTCTTATCAAGTTTGAAAGCTAGCGGCGACTGCTCCTGAGAATGAACGGATGGTCGGCCAGTTCAAAGATTGGCGAGAGATGTACCGTCGCTCCATTTGACCGCATCAAGTTCCCAAGTTACGGGAATGAGTTGCAATGAGATGTGTGGCACTCGTTAACATTTCTCTACAGTCGTTGGCCGAAAGTCTCCGTGAGAAGGCGCCGCCACGAAGCTAAGCCCTACCAATCAGTTTTGCTGATATTGCAGGAGTTGCAAGTGTGTGTAACCACTCCAAGCTCTTCTCGAGGCTTGATTTGTAGATGAAACTGAAGTACAGAGCTTCTATCGCACCGACAACTAAGCGCGCCGAATGTAGCATAGGACCAAGGCCGTAAAATCTGACGGCCTGTAACTCTTTCTGCACGCTCTTCCTTCTACACAGAGACGTAACGTGGCTAACGAAAGGAATGAAACTCCATCGAAGCTCGAATTCTGGCCAATCCTCCGCGCTAGGTGCGCGGCTCTATCTCCACATGGCTGCGCGGTTTGCCCTCAGTCGCAATTCGTCCGATAATGTCGCAAGCTTTCGTTGAGTCCTTCGTTTTGTTCCCTTCTTTTTTTTTATGTCTCTGTACCCTAATATACATAATAGACCCTTGGGTCACTTCAAGAAAGGCTAATGCCCCACGATTTCACTGAGATAACGTCTCTTTTTTTATAACCGCGGAAGAGCTTCTCCCCGAGACACAGATGCACGCGAGGACTGGAAATACTAGATGCACAAGGCTGGAACAAACTTGCAGTTGGACGTGACAGCGCGAGATCTGTGTCAAATTAAAATTGAAACATTTGCATTCAGCCAACAACACTAAGCGCTCGGGGGCTGGCTGGAAAGACTCGGTCCGCGAGGCGGAGATCGCCCGCTCCAGGCCAGTGCTGATGTCGCCAGCTTCGCTCGCGTGCACCGCGCGTGCGCGATAAAGGAGCGGGAGGGACACGGAATCGCATGTGCGCCTCGCTTTGCGTGCGACTCACGCGCGGACCGTCTATTCGGGCAACACTTAGCGGCCCGTAACTTTAATCGCCCTTGCGACAGCGTGCGTGATGTAACGGCTGTCGCGCGCCCGACCGCACGCCGCTTCTCCGGGATTCGCTGACAAGGAAAATGGAGGTGCACACAGCGCGGAACCCTTTCGCTCTGCTGGCGCCCGCTTCGCGTGTCTCTCGCTCCTTCCTACGAGACCTTTCTTAGATCAGCCGCCGCGATAGGAGTTCACTCGGGCCGCCCCCTGAGCTACGGACAGGAGAAGCTCTTGCTTGTCGGAGTGGAGAGGGCAGGCATACGGCGCTCGAGAAGGTCATGGCGCTGAGGGAGGAGAATGAAGTGCGCAACCCCTAAGCGCGCGGCTACGTGGCTGCATTTTGGAGGCCCGCACATTGTTTGGGAGCCGCACTTACGTCGAACCGCTTGTTTCTCCGCTAGCTGTAAATGAAGGGATGAAGCTTACAGGCACGGTTGATCTTGACTACTGGCATGTTTTTTTTTCCTTGACCGATTCACTCAGTACCCTATGTTGTGTACTGGGTCTTTTTCCTCACATTTTCTTTTCTTTTTTTTGTCGGTTTCGTAGGCGGAGTACAGGGGCGCACGAGGCAAAGCCTCGTCATATGGAGCACGAAAGCTACGGTCGTATGGAAATCCTATACCACCTGATCAAAACAGAAGCGCGACCTTGAACCTTTTTACAGAACTGTTACATTGGCCCATGGCCTCTGCTATGCTTTCAACTTCCGCACAGCAGACAATGCCGAGAACACACACAGAGTGAGAAAGAGAGAGAAAGTAAGGAGAGGAAAGGCAGGGAGGTCTGGTTTGCTACCCTACACTGGCGGTAAGGGAAATGGCGGAAAGAAAGAGGAAAAGAGGAAGAGAGTGAGCACTGAGTGCATGTACGTGGGAGGATCCACAGGGACACTATAAGCGGTTTCTCAAACCAGTGCACTTCAAGTACTCTGCTATAGTGCACGAATCGCTTTTCGTGCCAGTGACGGGTGTGGCGACGGTCCGAGTAGCTTTGACTCAGAGAAGGGTCTCGAGTCCAGTCGGTTTAAAGTTGTCCTGAGAGAGAGGCGTTGTACGTCGTAGCGAGAGCAGGTACACAATAGGAGCTCGATAGTTTCCTCGCACCTCCAGGCGTCGCACATCGGGCCCTCGGCCATTCCCATACTATAGCAATAAGCATTCTTGAACGCCACTCCCAGCCGCAAGCGGCACAACAAGGATGTTTAGCCGCGGGAAGGGCTAGATGGCAGTTGTAGCCATGGCAAGGGGTCCAGTTTATGCAATCGGCAACTGAAGGCATTTGAACTCCAGAAAGCGTGTGAGTTTTTGCGTGCAAGCAGGCGAAGTTCCTTGGCAGCGTCCGTCCTCGCCATAGGTATTTGACGCGTCTAGTTAATTGGTGAATTCTTGGTGATTAGTCAATCTTGCATTTCAATTTTTGTGCAAGTAGTGTCCGCCGCTTCGAGTAGACCGGCTCATAAACTAGAATTGAGCTATCTACCACAGGCAAATTTTTAAAAAATTTGAAAGTGTTCGTTGAAACACCCTGTACATATATGTATGCAGTCCTGATATTTCTGGTGCAGTAATAGCAGCGTCAGTTGCTTCAGAGTCGGCGACGGATGATTGGCCTTCTTTGCGATTCCGGGAATAACAAGGTTCACTCGACGGTGTCGCAGGTAGCGCAGGGGAGATGAAGGCTTCGCCGCTGGTGTGTAAGATGAAGACAGGCGCTCCAGTCACGTCATACATGTGTGCAGCAGTGATCTTTTCAATTTCTTGTTTTTGTCACTCGAGAAAAAAAAATGAGTAAGAAAATGACGTTGAAGCGATAGAAATAGATGCGCGAATGGTGCGCATGTGGCCTACAGGCTGTTTTCCTTCCTCTCAATCTCTGCGTCTTCCATTCGCTCTCGATATGACGCGGTGTAGAGCCACATGTCCTAGCAGGCGCGTTGCGCCGTCTGCCGGGATGTGTGTCTCGTGACTGCCTCGCGGCGGCACGCTGGGGCGCGAGCCACAGCGGAAGCTGGGGTGGCTGGGTTCGCAAGCCGGCGGGGCACCTTTCGAGCGGCGCGCACTAAGCTGGGGCGCACGTGCCCCCGCGGTATAGCTGACGCGTGCCCTGCCTCCGAGTGGGCGCCGCACGTGGACAGCTCCCTCGTCCGACTGTTAACCCTTTCCGCTGGTCGTCCTTTATCGTCTGATAGCACGCCCGGGCTTTTACGTTCGGGAAAAGAACGCCGCTACCGATTTACGCTTTCTGTAGCCGGCTTCCTCTCGTGACCTCGACTTGTCCGCGGTCTGCGTCTTGTTGGTTTCCTTTAAGAGCACGAGGACTTCGCTCGTGTACACGTATACCTTTTTACTTCGCATCGATGCCAGCGTTTCGAATTTTTCGATGTAAACATTGTAGTCACGTTCCAAAGGCTGGCATCGCGGCGGGAATTTGGTTTGTGTTACCCAAGTATTCCTTGCAGTTCAGAGGTGGTTTCGTATTCACATTAATTTGCTTCCACATTTTCCTTCATCGATTTTTTTCTTTCGTTACGAAAGAGAGCAAAAAAGTTACAGTGACGTTTCAAATCGTGAACACGGGTTATGCGCAAGCGTATGAGTGCTGTTCCGGAGTTTCTAAAATATGCCGTCTTGCCTGACACACCCGCACTGTCGCAAGCCGCCTAGCACGTTCTTCGGCAGTCTCCTGGGCACGCCTAGCCCGCGCCTTCTGCCGGTCTTGTTCAGCTCGTGCGCGGCGCTTGCCGACGACATCGGGGTCGGTCGACAAGCACTCGTACTGCCGCCGCTTGCGTTGCTGCTCTGTCCTTGTCGCTCGGTGCTCGGCCTCTCCAGCGATTGACGAACCCGCCGGCACATTCATAGCGCACGCCGAGACCGTAGCAACTTCCAGAGGAGGTGAACCTAGCGCTCCTCCGCCTACACTCCTCCTCCGCGCGTTCCTCCGTACGGTGGCCTCTGACTTAACCTCGCCGATTTTACAGACGGGGCATGCGCTGCAGTTGCGCGTAAAAGCGGAAGCTGTGTGTTCAGACACGAGAACTTGGCTCGTTTTCGGAGTTACATTACCACAGCATATTTTAAAAATCGCCAGCAGAGTTGCCGCAAGAGGGGATTGGCTTAACGTAAAAAACAAAGGGCTATATAAACAGTAGTATGCTATTTAAAAGAAGAAAAACAGAGGCGGTGAGGGAGCGGCTTACCTGTATTTGTGCTAACGTAAAGTTGCATTAAAAGGTGATGTAATTCCATCATTGTCACGCTTTCCGTAAATTGCGACTTGATGCCGTAATTATACAACCGTCTACTATAGAAAAACACAGAGAAGAAACGAGACAAATACTTAGTGCGAACACCTTCTTAATGTAGCAGCCCGTGTAAAATGTAGCTGTTTTTCTCAAAACACACGAGGAGGAACGGGAGAAGGAGGAAGGTGTAATCTACGGGCCGATCTAGCCTTGCCAGGGTATGCCGGCAGTTGCCCCGCCCGAGCGTCTAACTTTACCGTGCGGGGAAAAAAACGCATATGAACACGCAGTTCATCGCAGCATACCGTTCACTCCACAGCTTGTGGGGTTATCAGCTCCATTACCCCAGTGGTAAAGGTTAGCATTAGGCTACTTGCTAAAGTTCACCATTCGTTTACACCAGACACGATATGTTTTATCATTTCTGAAACCATCAAGTTGCAGCAGTCTTTGTGGAAAGACATTTCATTCAAGAATCTTTACAGCAGCGCGCCTCACGAATATATCGGTGGGTGGCGCGCTGGAGTCACGTTCATGTGCTTAGCTGCACTGACAAAAACTGCAGCACTGACAACAGCGATTGCTCGGAGGGCTCGCCTCAGCGGAAGCTTACTGTCTCCAGGTTAGGTGGCTCTTAAATTACACTGCAGCCTTCCACTACAGGGGAGTTTACGATGGGTTCATCCACTACTGTGAACCTCCCAGTGCTGCCAGACGCACGAAGGGCACTGCATAAGAGAAAGCGCTTGAAGCGAGCCTCCGGCTATCCGCCGGATAGGAGAGCGTGCAACATCTGTGCGAGAGACGCATTCTTTATAGGCAATAATTTTTTGGAAAGGTCCCCATCGCCTTGCTCGGTTATGTCCGCGAGCTGTCACATAAGGTGGCAGACGCGCTGATGAAGCTTTTATCGGAGAATATTTAGGATCGTGAGTTAGCGTAAACTTGACGTATTTGTTATCGGCGTCATCGCGCGAAGGGCTCTTCAGAAATAACCAAGCGGATCTCGTATATAGAGGCATTTTTCCCTTCTTTCTTTCTTTCTTTATTTATTTCTTCCTTTCTCTCTTTCTTTCTTTCTTTTTTTTTTAGCCCACACAGATCTTTACCAAAAAAAAGAAAAAAAAAGCTGTAAGCACCGTGAACGTGTTATTCTTGCGAAAGAGCCCCCAGGTGAGGTTGACATACTTTAAAGGCTAATACCATGACCTTAAGGAAATTAATTAGCCAAAATGCACTAATTAACATTTTCTTCGTGTGTTAGAAGCAGTTTGTTAAATGGAAAACTCGTAGGCAGTAACATTTTAATGCATCCCATTTCTTTTACATATTGAAAATGACATATAATTCGAGATATTCATGTCGAATTTCAAAGCTCAGTCGAGGCAATATTGAAACTGAGCGCGTGTCACCGCTACGAGAGATGTAAACGTCCCGTAAAGAAGCGTGTGATGATATTTGAATGATGGCATGTCGCGGCACATGTAAACAAGGCACAAACCCGCACTTGCTTTGCAGGCAAAGCGCGTGCCGTATCAGTAACTGCCGTGATATGACAGCGGGGCTGCCTTTCCTGCGTTCCCGGAACGCGCGGTTCACATAACGCCTGGATTTATCGCAAAAATTCGGTGATGAATATCTTGAAATATGTGCCACTTTCAAGAGCCTTCAAAAAATGACGCTGCATCAAAATACGACTGCTTCCAAATTTACCATTTAAACAACTGATCCCAAGACCCTGATAAAAAGTTAAGAACTCGTTTTTTGTTAAGCACGGGCGCTATAACGTAAAGCTATTCCACCCTTTTCTATTCCAATTTTGCTATCACCCCTCCGCGACTGGTCAAAAACTTTTTTTAAGCACTCCCACTTCGCTTGTCTGTCACCCGACGTCACGAAAACCGCGATAGCTCCCCATCTGATATGATGCGTACGCACTGACTGTGCAAGATTTGACCGAACAAAAGAGAAATAGTTATTTCTGATTCGACGCCTTTTCTCCATTAGCCCTCAGCTATTGGTCAAAGTTTTCGGGCTACACCCACTTCACTTGCCTGTCACGCACCGTCACGAAAGCGCGAAAACTCACCGCGTAAAAGGGACGTGTATGGGTTAAAGATGCATTAATACGCCGAACAAAACTGATTATTTTTTCTGAATAGGCGCAGGATGCCCAGGTCCGAAAGGAATCAAAGATAGCTGCCACCGATCACTCAGGCAGTGGCTACTCGCACCTGCCGGTGAGCATGGGTTTATTTGCAATGTAATATCGTCCACTATCAGAACTCAAAGCTTTAGGTTTAGTGCTCGGAAAGAACATCTGCGTTGAAGGCCGTACTCGCGTTATTAAGGTTCCTGCGGTCTACATGGTTTCACGATATACTATAAGAACGCCGCCTCATATACCGCTCTATATAGTGTACGCGCTTTGTCCGTGCTCGTCTGTCTTTCTGTCTGTCTGCCCCTTCCACTCTCTTTTTCTTTATATCCCCCTTAACCCTTCCCCCCGTTAAAGGTAGCCAACCAGAACTACCTCTGGCTAACCTCCTGCCTTTCTCTGTATTCTTCTCTCTCTCGATCTCTCTCTTTGCGATACAATAAAACTTTTGGCGAGGACATGTAACGTTTCAGAGCACTTTCGGAACGTGTACGACCTCGCTCTGCCAACTCTTTGCTTAGGATCCGTTTTAGCGGCATTCTTAACCTTCCGTTGCATGCCGCCGCGATTTTTCAACCAGCTACCTCAAACTAAGTGAGGGAAAGCTGATCAATCGCAGTCACTGGCACTACCCTCTTCATCCGGTTATCGATTTTTCGTTCAGTGGCTCGGCTCCGTCGAATCCCTCTCGACCTGAGCGACCTCCTCACTTCTTCTCAAACAATTAAATAAGACAAGCCGCTCAGTGTAAACAATGCTATTGTTTTTAAAGTAAACAAAAGTGACCTCTTATAGGAGAGCGTTTGATTGGTCTGTTCAGACAACTCAGCGAGTCACCGTCCGATGCTTGCGTCAACGTTTGCGCAAATTTGACGTCAGGACATTGTAATAAAAACATATTGGAGTAGTTTTACGTTATATATAGGTCCCAGTCGTCTGAAGCTCCTATTATTAGCGGCAAAGTATGTCTGCCTCACCTTAGAACTTCTCTGCACAAACGCCGCATCTACCGTACTTGCAGTATTTCTGTAAAAAAATCTGTATGGTAAAAAAAAGAAAATGTTTAGAAAACCTACTGTATAGCTCTATCCTTATTAGTGCCCTATTGTTTCTCGAGCCAGACGACGGAAATATTTTGTCATATTACGTTGTTATATAAGTTTTCGAAAGTTCGAAGGAAAATTGACCTGATCTCGATGTAAGTGGAACATCAGAAACAAACAACGCGCATTCCAGAGAGCGCGCCAAGTTTGAGGCATTGTAATGGAGCCTATGTCTGTCGGAGCGAAAATCCAGGCAGCCAGACTGATCTTTTCTTAGTGTTCAATGCTTCTGTAATTCTGTAAAAGTTTTGCAGTTTTCGATTTGCGTGCTACGAAAGGCACTCCATGAAGACCAATTTAGACAATAACTCCTAAGAAACTTTTAGTTCTGAGACTTCCAAATCCGCCGATTGGCTAATCTCGCTAAATATGTAGTGCGATCTTCAATTCAGAAAGTGTGTGGCTTTATCTTTTAGAAAAATTTAGAAGCCGATATTTGACAGCGCGTGGAAAGACTGTCGATTGAATCGATCGATTTTCTATGAAGCGTTAAGGTGCCTAGCAAGTCACGGCACTTCCTCTTACAAAGCGTTCAAATCTCGCGAAGCCCGCGAATAAATGTTGCATGGCGACGGCACAGAAAGCGATCGAGATATATCACAAGTCGCACTCGCATGAATCCGGGAATAGCGTGTCGCATCTATTAGCACATCACAGTGAGACCTATGCGACAGCGACTACATGACAGTGTGGTGCATTTCCCGTCGTCGCAAACAAGCCGGAACCTGTTTGCGGCGATTTGCGTTCTGTAAGTGAGTGGAGGAGAGCACATGGAGGCAACCGTCACAATTTTCGTCCCTCCCTCGACGCGGTACGCCAGCGTTTACACGCACCGCGCGAGACGACTTAAACCGTCACGAGCTATCTGTTTATTTTATCGCATCAATGCGATTTTCTTTCCTAGAGCATTACCGCCGTTTAAGTGAGTGAGCCAGATGCGCTAGAAAAGCGATTCGACGTGTCACTTGTCGCATCAATGTAAACGTCGCTACAAATGTGCGGCGAGCCGTATACAAGCACTGCCTCTCAGGGAAATTCAGGAATGTCAAAATTGCCTTCAATATCGGCCTAAAGAAGAGCATAACAAAAATGAAAGAGCAGAGACAGACAAGACTAGGAACAGCAACGGCTTCCGGCCGGTGGCAGCACGGTCACAAGCGGCGTCGAGATGCGGCAAGTGGCGCATCACATCGCATTTTCGGCGCATCGCATCCATGTAAACAGTGACAAGCGCTGGGGAGGCGAGTCGCGTAAATGGGGCAGAAGAGGGTATATCGAGGTGGGGTAAGCCGTCTCACGGCGGTGCACGTAAGCGCTGGCGTGTCGCATTGGGGGAGAGAGGAAGCGACGGCTGCCGGCGTGTGCTTCACTCGGCGGCGGAACGTCAATAAATCCCCGGAAACTGGTTCCGGCTTGCTTCGGACGAAGTGGGATTCGCCACATGTAAGCGTTGTGGCGTAGTATTAATCGTGGTGCGCTAAGAAATGTGATAAGCCACTGTCGCATTTATGTAAAAGCGGCTTTACGCATCGATACGTGGCAAAAAAAAATTAAAAAAAAACTAGAATGTATCCAGAGAGCATGCACCGTCGACGCAGCGTCCCGCACAGCGGCCGTACTGCTTGCTAAAAACAAGGTCGTACGAGTAACAGGTGCGGCCTCCCCCTGCGGCGTACCGGCGTTTCGCCAATCGCGCTCGCCCACTACGCGCAAGTGGCGCGAGCCCGCTGCAACGCGCCCGCGCGCGTACGACGCCGCAAGCCCGCCCGTTCGAGCGCTAAGCGGGCAGTGTCTTGTGTAAAGCCTTCCCTAAACGGCGCAGTGGGCGTCGCTACGTGTGGATATATTCACGCCAGCAGACGCCAGCATTTTCCTGGCGTTAATGACGAGCTAATGGCGTCAGGCCTGTAATTTCGCGTATACAGTAGAATCTCTTAGGAGGCTTCATCAAACTGCCTGCATGTATTAAACGCACTGTATTCGTTGAAATACAGTAGACGGCGATGAAGCAGCTAGCCAGGATAATAAATTTAAGAAACCTGCAAGCTTGTCGGCGAAAGGCGCGAATGTTGGCCACTAAAGGATTCGCTCAAAGCTTGAGGTATAATAAACTGAGAAGGAGAATTGTCAAGACAACAACGGCGGCTCAGACAATTAAGGCTGAGATGCCAAAATGAAGTGAAATAAGACTAGCTGATTCCGTGCGCAACACGTGCACGTTGAATTATTCGGAACTCGCGCACAATATGGGAACGTGCGCGCCCGGCAGTCGTGCTGGAAATGCTAATACAATGCAACAACTATACGTCTGAATACCGTTTCTAGAGAGCAGTAATAAAGTGCGCCTGTGGACCCATGTATGTCACCTTTCTTTTTGTTCATGCCTCGGGTCTGCCATTTAAAAGATTAATAGAATAAGCACCTAAATCCTACTTCGCTCATGATTAAAGTGATTCCAGAATGCAACGAAAGAAAATGCCGCATAACCTATACAGTGCTATACTCGCCCTCCCCCCTCCCCGCCCCCCGCTCCCTTCTAAAGAAATGAAAAAGAAACGAATCCCGCAGGTCCTTCAGTGTTCTGTTTTGAAATGGGAGAGCCTCCACTATGGTGTCTAACAAAGGGCTCTCAAATAATCCAATTATTTCTACTGTCAGCATTGTGTTAATGGTTGAACAAAATTTTTTTTTGGTAGACAATAGCTATCAGCGCAACATTTCTTGTTAGGGATGTGTGTTACTCGATATTTTATTACCATGACTGAGGTGGTTGTGTATGTAAACCGTCGTCAGAAGAGGGCGTCTCATTTGGGAAAAACAGGGACTTCATTATGGCCCTCGAGATTAAAGTGGCCGCAGTAAGAAGAGCTTCTTGCATCGTCTCCATTGTGGATGTCGTAGCTGAAATAGATTCCCAGCTTCTTCATAGGAAGCTTCTGGCATTGCCGTGCTATGTATGCAGAAGAACCGCGCTCTGGACAACTTCAAATGGACTCATGGTTTGGAATTAGAGCTTGATTTGGAATAAGAGATGAATGAACGGCACTGCTAATAACATGTCGGATGACGCAGAAGCTTGGTTATTTTCTTTCTTCGTCATATTAGCGCTTAGTCCGAACGATGCTGGTCGAGCATGGGCATGCATTGATTATTCCCTCATTTGTACTTGCACGTTGGTTGTTCTAGTGCCTACAGGCACTTTTCAGTGAATATATTACCATACCATGTTACCCGTCTCTGGATTGTCTCCGTGTCACCCCTGCCGGTAAATCTCCCTGCGTAATACAGCTATAACATTAATCATCATCATCATCAGGCTATTTTTCTCTCTCATCTATCGAATCCCTTTTCCCCTCCCCCAGTAGAGCATAGCCAACCGGAGATAATCTCTGGTTAACCTACCTGTCTTTCCTTTCTCTCTCTCTCTCTCCCAAAGATCCCCAATTACCCCTGCCTTGTTCTAGCTGATTCCAACTGGCTACTGCAAAAATTCCAAATTTCTTCACTCCACCTAGTTTTCTGTCGTCCTGGGCAGAGCTTCCCGGCCCTTCATACCCATTCTGTAACTCTAATGGACCCGCGCGTGGTTATTTACCTTACGCATTTCATGGCTTGGCCAGCTTCGTTGTTTTCTCTTAATGTCAACTAGAATATCGACTATCGCGGTTTACTCACTGATCCACACCGATCTCTTCGTGTTTCTTAACGTAACCCGTAACATTTTTCTTTACATCGCTCTTTGCGCGGTCCTTAACTTGTTCTCAAGCTTCTTTGTTAACCTCCAATTTTCTGTGCAAGTGCTGCTGGAACACCGCCCCGATCGCCCATCGGCCCATAAAGCGGTGAAGGCGCTTTTGTGTTTCTTAAGGACGACGGGTTTGTTCGACCATCTGTGACTTTTAATGCAATTTCTGTAAAATCACACGCGTGAGCGAACTCGCCGCAATTTTCTTCTTTCCTTCCCTGCTCTCTCTCCCTGTGATCTCTCCCTGAGCGATGTGAACGCCGAAATTTTCGCACACACACAGGCAAAGGCAAGTCAAATAATGTAAGCGAGAGTTACTGGTACCCTTTCGAGATAGAGCCCAAGTTAAGCCCCGAACGGTACACATTCGTAGAAATTGTCCCTGTCGCAGTGTCGGCTTTTTGTTAGTAGCGATTGTGGCCCAACGCGAGAGGGCCATAAACCTGGAAGATCCTGTCTCCTGGGCGTTTTCGGTTCTTTTTTTTTTGTTTTTACTATGCTGCCAAACCCAGGTTGCATACGTGTTCCTTGTTTTGATTGCCAAATGCGGTCGCATTTAGTAGGCTCATGATGTAGCTTTTGGGCCTCCAGCTTACGCGAGAAACCCCGTGTTCGTCGCAGCTATACTGACGCAGAGATCAAAAATAGACAGAGTAGGACTCCAACCGCTGATTCGCCGGAGACACCAATCACAAAGCTAATCGGCCAGATAACGGCCTTCTGCTTTAAATAGGTGTTTTACATACACGAATGATTATATGCTGCGTTCATGAACTGCCCGTATTGAACTAGCCGGCGTAGTGGATTACAAATGTCTGCCAGTGTGCCGTGAAATGAGAACACTTGGTGAAAAGGCAATGTTTCTTTGATGCGTCTGTGGGGATTTCAGTATAAGAGCAAGGACAGAAACCATCAGAGGTGCACACTTTTTTCCTTCCTTCAAAGGGAACTGATAGAGCGCAGATACGTCACTGCGTAAGCGCGTCTTGGTTAACGAGGTATTGTGCAAGGACGCAAGCGAATAGCCACGGAGCAGCGCAGGCACATCCAGTCGCTCATCTGTGCTGCATGCTAGGAATAGAACGCATTTCACTGATCCTGCTCCGTTTGATGTCCGGCAGCATGGAAATTATTATGTCCGGAGTCTTCAGTGTGAATGTACTCGAGAACTTTCGAACAGGAGAAAACCTTAGGATTAAAGCTCGTCATGTTTCACTGTGGGAACTGCGCTTTACATAAATGTCCCTAATATTTTTCTTGCAAGAAATCTCGAGAATGCCAAGCGCTGAAACTGCCAAGAGAGAGAGAGAGAGAGAAGAATACAGGAAGGCAGGGATGTTAACCAGTCAATAGTCTGGTTGGCTACCCTACACTGGGGGAAGGGAGAAGGGGAAGAGAAAGAAGGGAGAGAGAAGGTGTAGGTACGCGTACGGACAGCACTTCAGTTAAAGTCGCTCGAGCAAACCAGAAGTTCTGAGAAAACACAAAAGTGCCTTCACTGCCTTCTCAGCCGATGATCGGTCGGGACGGTGCTCTAATATTGTCTGTTCACTAAGAGGACGATCGTCTAGTTTCCTCAATGTGTCGGACAAATACTGTCTTTGGGCTTGAAATTGAGGACAATGGCACAATATGTGGTCAATGTTCTCCTCGCATGCGCAAACATCACATGCAGGACTAACAGCCATTCCAATTAGTGCTGAGTAGGCATTCGTGAAGGCCACTCCAAGCCATAACCGACACAGAAGAGACGCTTCACGCCGGTGCACACCGGCTGGAGGTCTGAGTTGAAGTGATGGGTTTAGTCGGTGCAGTCTTGTGCGTCTTGTATGTACATTATTCCACTCTGCTAAGGAGATCGTGCGTGCCAGAATGCCAAGTTGTCTCGCGGCGTCGGTCCTTGAGAGCGGAATGGGGACGCAGCGGTCTTCTTGGTTTGACGTCCGAGCTGCTTTATCGGCGTCTTCATTACCAATGATACCGCAATGACCTGGTATCCACTGAAAAGAGATATCATGGCCTTTTTCTCCTAAGTGATGGACAAGTTCCGCGATTTCGCACGTGAGCTGATCGTGAGTTCCATGTCGGAGAAATGAATGCACACATTGCAAGGCCGGCCTGGAATCGCAGAAGACTGCCCATGCGCTGAAACTGCCAAAATCTCTTCAGCACTTTCATGGTGTTTCTAGATGCACCGCCGCTCTCAAGACGAACGACTAAGAAGGCGTGAAGGAAAATTACCAGTTGAGAAGCATGAAATAGATTAAGAATAATCTTTTACTGAAGTAATAAAGCAGTGTCTGCATTCGAAAAGTGCCCGAATATAACGTTAATCACATTTAGAGTACTTTAGGCTGTAGTCCTAATCACCTCGGTTCTTTTCTAGATCCCTATAAGAAGTACCGAGCACCGTAATAATTATCCACCTTTACTGATCAGAAGGAACGCCCAGAGAAATGTAATGCAGAATGTATATCCATAACTATTAATCACGGGCCACGCAAAGCGGAGATGATGGCGGAGGAATTTCCCGCCGTGCCTCACAATGCTTCTCTCGGTACACGGCGTTCCGCAGCTAGGGAAAACCCTTTCGGATGAACGTCTCGATTTGTGGTGCGCCCAAGGCGCATAGGAGAACCGACAGCAATTGGTCGGCAACCCGGCAGCCCGCGTGCATATCTACAGGAGGCAGTCGCGCAGTAGCCGCAGCCCATGATGAGTATCCTTTTCATTAGCTAGCGCCTGCTTAATTACAGCCGCCGGGAAGAAACGAAGAGCTGAAATTAGCCATGGGGATGTATTCGAGCAAGGAGCTGCTTGCTCTGGTCGTCGAGCCATGTAATGCCGAGTGTAATAGTCGGGCCACGCTGCCGGGGTAGTCCTTTTGGCATGCTTGATGTTATTTACTGCGTGCTGTGTGAGAGTTGTTTGCAAGTGGTTTGCGCGCATTTAATTTCCTGCCACGTGCTTAAAAAATGAAAGAAAGAAAGAAAGAAAGAAAGAAAGAAAGAAAGAAAGAAAGAAAAAGAAAGAAAGAAAGAAAGAAAGAAAGAAAGAAAGAAAGAAAGAAAGAAAGAAAGAAAGAAAGAAAGAACGCACTCGCAGTTAGCGAGCCTCCCTGCGGAACGTGAGGCATCGCTCTCCATGGGCTCATCCATTTGCAGAGGTGATTCTTTAACACGCGCGAATGATGGATGTGCAACCATGGCGAGCCGCCTATACATATAGCTGGTGTGGACCCATGCATCGCCTTACCCCAGCATGAGATTCAAGCGACATTTAGCGCGTACCACGTAAGAGTGATCAAGCATTAGTAATTGAATGTGTATGGCCGCTTGCATCGTAAGCAAAACGTAAGAAATCCAATCTGTTTGATTAGTAGATATGGCGTTGGAACTGGGTGAACTTAAAGGAGGCCTACGTCATCTCTCGCCGACCTTAGTTGTCTCTTTATTTATTTTTTCCTTCTTTTCCCTCTGATCATTCATCATTGCAAACACGCTCGTCCAGGCCTTGTGCCGCTCTCACTATACACCCGTCCCCTCGATAACAATTGCGTTTCACCTATCCTTATTTCTTTTTTTTGCTATTTTTTACATTTCACCTGGTAAACGACCTTAGCCTGTGCCACATTCTATGAGGATACAGTGAACACCATGTTGCATTGTGAATCACCAGATATGTTCAAATGAAGATGGTCTTAAACTCGGGAATTGACCAAGAGCCGATCTGCAGTGTCTTCTAAGATCTCGATGCACGTTAGCACTCTGCCACTTAGAAGCATACGGCTGACGTTCGTTAAGTGGCCCTGTACCTCTGGTTCTGTACATCGACAAGGAACTGACCGATATACAGAGCGTCCCCGGCTAAGACGCCGCACTTGTTAGGATAAAGCTGAGGTCTTTGATGACACATGATCTGGATGCGTTGCGAATCTTACTACAGTGATCGTATTTACGCGCTCTTGATTTGCTTGGATATGTCCGCCGTCGTCAGCGTTTGTCGTAGGGGGGGGAGGAGAAATAAATAAAGGAGAGACGGCAGGGATGTTAATCAGACACACGCAGCTTAAGATTAGGTTGTGAAGATGTTGCACCTAATTTCCACTAATGGCACAGCAGTTGTCACGTTTTCAAATTGACATGTTTATTCTCGTATTCCCAAGCCTTAACATATGTCAAGAATAAATCCTTCTTTTAAAAAAATTTATTAATTCAGTTCATTTGCCAAGACCCCCAGTGCATCGACTGACTAAATGAAACCTACATTAGAAGGATTATCACCTGCATATTCAGAGTGTGGAAACCATTTATTTCCTGCAAATATTTTGCGAAATTATCCGATGATTGCTGTATTGCCTAAAAATCTTCACATGGTAAATAGGAAAAAGAATATTTGACGACTGCAATAGTTCTCATTGTGCAAATATTGCGGAACGCTATTTTAAAATTAGGAAATATTCCTGTATCTGCATCAATGCTATTTTTTTCTTCCTTGTGGTATGCTAAATATTCCTGCATGCAGGGATGTCTATCCCGATGGTTGGCCGCACCACGCTCCAACAAGCAGCAACTGCTGCGGCTTGTATAATCAATCGCTTCAACAAGTGCAACATGCCAGATTGCATTTGCGCGAGACATTCGTATGGTCACTGTATCGATCGATGTTGTTGAGGTGCGACTGCTTTCAAACATCGAATGTTACACTTGCATAGTGATGTCGTGACCTTTTGTACTGATAGTTGCGGCAATTAAGTAAGGCGACGTATTGGGATAGAGTATGTAGTCTGTCCCGTTCAGTGTTATGGAAATTTGCGCAGTGCACAAGCATTCAGCAGATGATACTAGAGCCCTTTTATGGAACGATCTCGGGTGCCTAGGTTTACTTTAACTAACCTTACCGTTACTGTAGCGATTGATTTAAAAGCCCTATGCTAGAAAGCACCGTGTATGTTAATGTGAAACATTGCTTGGCTCGATCTGCCACTTTGTTCGTACGGTGAGTGAGGCCGTATATTCTAACTGACCTACAAATCTGTGGTCGTGAGCGCCGTTCTGTTCTACATAACAAAGCGATAAATCAAGACATGAATCTTTACATATCATTGTTGCCTCATTCTTATCTCTAAAGCATACAGACCTACTAATGAAATGGTTGAATGGTGTAGATTAGAACGTGAAGGACAAAACTCAGGGACGGCGCTATTGAATGCGTCCGGCAGTCCCAAGCCAGGATGTCTTCCAATGATGGCTTTCGCTTTGACAAATGCAGTGCCACACATCCTGACGCAGAATGTGTCCTACAGAAATTACGAACATCTAAAATGCAGAAAAGGGAAACGGGGACTCTTGTATGACCACTCAAACAATGTTATAGTCATTGGAAAAAGAAAAAAAAAACATGGCAATGAACTCTGGCTCGGTGTTACATGCGGCACAGTAATGTGCACAGCAGGTCCACAATAATATATCGCCTATTTTTTCAGTACTAACGGAACCTTTCTCTATAATTCTTTTTCAATTTATTCACCTTAGGCCTATAATATAGTAGCGAAAATGAAGCCGAGTATGAAATGAAACCGGGGCTTCAAAATCGACACAGGTTCTGGCGGCCGCACGGCACCGTGCCTGGCTACTACTTTAAGCGACCAAGCTTGATCGTCAGTGAACTGCAACCTGTCATCAGGAGCGTCGCAACAGGTTAGACGATGCTCAATTTATGACGATGCCCCAGGCGTCATATATGAGCACCCACCTCCATTGGCTCCATTCCCCTCGGCTGCAGTCAATTGGGGCTTCCTCGGCCGTTAAACGCAAAGAGGTGGCACGGGAGCGGTTTGCGGACGCTTCTGCGAAAAGCGTATCCGTCACTGAAGCGCGCATCCGACCGCACACCTTTCCACCATCCATGGTGCCCAGAGGCAAAGAGATCGCAGTAAGCGGACAGGAAAGGAGCGAAGCGAGTGGCCCCCAATTTTGGTAATGAATTTCGCCATTGCCGTCTCAAGAGCGACGCATGCCCGCAGACGCGTAATCTCTGCGTACAGCTGTGCGACATTTAATAAATGGAAGCCGTTTTGCTGGTCTGGCCTCTGTCTGCATACTCTCTCGCTTGTTTTTCATTTTTTTTCTTTACATGCTACTCCAGCAGTTGCGGGATGCGCATGCGTACTCGCATCTTAAGGCTATAGTAAGCTCCCGGTAGGGTCGACTCCTGCGAACATTTTTAAATAGCAGTTGATATCAGGTGTAAGTGCCCTTGTTAATACTGTTACGTATAGCATGTGTCATGTCGAAAAGCCTGACTACGACGTGTCCTGCTGCAATTTGGCAGCACTCCTCCATTACTCCTTTGCGCCCTTCGCGTACGCTCACTGATGCGGAAAATCGGTAAATGTCCGATTACGCTTCGGTTGACGATAAGGGTACGACAGCGGCTAAAATGGCACACAGCCCCGGAAGAGACTGCAGTCCCCTTAATACTTTGGGATCTCCTAGTGCAGGTCCTGAATGTATATCGCTGTATAGTCGCAGACTTCGTCCCAATAATTCCGTGCAGTGTTGTTCGCAGTACGGCTGTCACCAGCCATATCGGGGCAGAGATCACACTGCACCGGCGTGTAAGCAATCGGCTGTCCTGCGCGCTCCTTATCTGGATCGATCGTGCCGCCCGCGCCTCAGAGGTGCCTGGCGCTCACGTGCACGCCGCTTCCTGGAATGTAAGAATTGATAGGGTAATTTAACTCAGAGAAAACGGGTACAGGTCGCCGTCCTTAAATAGTCACTCCCGGTAAGATACTTCCCATTTCATAAAAATAATAGGGAACATCAATCGGATCTTAACTTTTTCTAAAAGCAGCGAGCCATGAAAATGGTGGAGCAATTAACGTACCCGCTGTGAGGATGGACGAGGCGTAGTCGTGAAAGAAAACAATAATCATACAATAACCTCTGAATTTCCTTATCGTGCACATATGCGTCATGACATAGGAGTTGGCGGTAACAGTATTTTTACGAAGGCGTGAATTGCTGTAGTCTTGAAACCTTTGGGACAAATTCAATGGTTACTGTAAAATGTTGTTTAGTCTTACAATATTATTAGCCACACGCAGACATTCTCAATTGTATAACATATAGAGGAGACACTGCTAGAAAACACTTTTGCATTCTAGGCTTTCTCTATGCATCTTTGTAAGACGGTGTAACGAGTGCGTGCGCACATCCTACAGGGTCAGAATATACTCGCTCGGTGTACACCTCTTGCCATCCTCCCTTGCGCCATTTATTTCGTATATTATGGCACGTAGGCTTCTCGTACATATATTACGTGCGAGACGCCTGCGGTCCCAAAGCCCCGCAAGCGATGCTAATAAGGAGGAATGTGCCAAAATTGTTCACAAAGAAAAGGTACGTACAGCGCCTCCATCGGCTCGTGGTAGCTGCCTTGCAAGCAAAGGGTGCATCATGCACTTCATTTCTCTGACGTATTACGCAATTAGCTGAGCTCGCGACTGGATCCTGCTTGTATGCCATGAACGAATGCTATCATGTCTAAAACTGAGGTCTAACGGCTTTAATTGCATTCGCCTATCAATTAACATCAGATCAGATCAGATCAGATTTTTATTCAGTTGTCTTCGGCCTAATCAGATCAAGATCAAGGTTCTGAAGGGCAGACATCACGAATTTCTTAAGACTCATCACGCTCAAATGTTCGTGGAGTTCTAATGCGCACTCCTACACCGAAAAATTTCCCATTTGGGTACACACTGCGTCTTAAGTGTCATTGGCAGGTGCGCGAATAAAGAAGCGACACTTCTAGTGCAACACTGCTCGCTTTCGAAGACTTGAGTAAGAACTGTGAAGCCCCCGTCACATTATCAACCGTCAGGAAACAAATGAAGGTTGAACAACTTTAAGAAAACGTATTAAGTTTCGTATGGCTTGAGCCCAGTCATTGCTATATGCTGCTGCCTGAAGCATAACATAACGCCAACACTTCTCAGAGTATTGGAGAGCCCTAACTACATGACTTCATGCCAAGACGTTAAACACAGAGCTCAAGAAATGTGCTATCTTCTTACTCTTCATTTCTTGCATCATATTTTTTATTGCTTTTGTTTTACCGTACAGCGATTTTTTTTTTCTGAGGAGGGAGAGAGGGCCAGCGACCTCGACAGGCTCCCAGACGCTATTTCGCTGGGCGCAAGCGTGGTCATCTCCTGTACTGCCGGTGCCACATTTACCGTAAACTGAGCGGCACGTCTAGACGTAGAGCGTAGTCCATTATGCTCTTCACCCTTCCTTGTCATCGACTCGGGCAAGCGCAGACTAGACAACATGTCGCTTTCTAATGCTGACTTGGTTTTTCAGTGCGGCTTTCTTACTCCCGCATACTCGAAGACCTCTATCTGCCTCTGTTCACCCAACAATCGCTCCAATCTCTCTTTTGTTTTGTGCCGCGGGCCTTCTCAACATTCCCCTTTATCTTTAGTCGTTAGCTCCTGAACTGTGTCATGTCTTTGTTTGTCGGTTTTCTGCTTTCTCTGTCACGAAGCCGTTTACAACTCATCGGCAGCTAGGTAAAGCTATAGATGCTCCAAGAGCCGAACTTCCACTCTCGTGCGTATTCTCTCGCTCAAGTGTTCGCGTTTTCTTTGCGCTCCTGCTCAGCACATTCTCAGTGAGCTTTGCCCGGACTCAGGCGCGCTACTGCAGGCGGCGCGCTTTACAGCTGCAACACTGTTATCTCCAGACAAAAGACAGTTTAAAGAGTGCGTCTCTATAGATAACAACGAGTGGCTTCAAAGGAAGTACAAAAGCGCTGAAGCGGGATGGTCCAAGCGAGCAAGCGGTAGCCGTAAGAGTGAAGCGGTGGTCACGCGCGTCGCTTTAGAGTTGACAGCTTTGTAAACAGCGGAACCACTTCGCCCCCGTCTCTATGCTTGCTTGGTTTTGTAGCCGGCCTTTCGGGCATTTAGGACGGTTTATTGTCAATGCGTGCGTTGAACCACCGTCCCCGAATTCCTTCACCCCCCTCCTCCCTCTTATTTTTCTTTTTGTGTTTCTTTTTTCCCTCGTGGTGCGATGCCCCGTTTTCAACTCGGAGAAGTGTGCTAGAGGGTGAGCCATGTACTGGAGAGAGATGCTGAGGAATAACACCTACATATATATTATGAAATCTATGCGCATCTTTCGTGTCACCTACCAAGTTTTCGTATACTTAGCGAACAAACTATGATCGGTTTTCCAGCAGCAAAAGCAAATCGCTTGCATTTTCTGAAACTCACGCGCGTGGAATGAAGTGCATATTATCGGCCGAAAGTCGTTTGATTGAAACGGCTACATATAAGGGACATTGCGACATGCTTGCTCGGGCCGGCGAGAAGCAGAATCTCTAAAGAGCGCCATCCGCCGTCACGGCTTTGCTGTGTGGACTGTGCCGGTACTTCTGCACTCAGATGGTTCTGATCTTATACCACACTTACTCGCTACTAAGCTACGTTGCACATTGCATTTAACTTGTCATTGAAAGCCCCTTTGTGGAAGCAGACAGATATTGGGAGTTTTGCTTCGGTCGTTCCTAAATAAGTTTTGACTGGATGTCATGAGCTACTGTAAGGTGAAGCCGGAGGTCACCTCACTGAACACTCGTAAAGCGAATCAAAGGCAGCCCTATCCATTTAGAGCGAACCTTTTAGGCACCCGTTCCTGCGTTGAGAGTCGGCGTCACTCAGCGTAACCGAGCAAACGCGCACAGCGAAGAATGAAAGAGCGAACGCGGAGCGCAGCGGGGGATGAAAGACAGCGACAGCGAAGAGAACGCGAGGAGGAAAGCAGAGAATGGAAATTCAGCGGAACCATGAGGCGGAAAGCGGAGGAGAAGGGTATGGCTAAAGCGTGAGAAGAAAAGCGTAATGCCGCGCAAGATGGGCTCTGAGGCGACGACCGCTACGAGATGGCACCAGAGTAGTGCGCTGCCTGTTCACCGATGACGCCATTCATGGAGTTAATATAACCAACTCTAGAAGAAATGCTGCGGGCCGAAATAAGGGGAACCGCTAGGGCAGCGCCCTGTTGCTACTTGTCAATGTGGCCGGCGCAATAACTATTGAAAGAGCTGAAAACAAGTAATGCTTTGTCATTAAAAAACATATACCGGATGGCTTTATGAAGGTGATGTGTGAATATTAATTTTACAGAAAGCGCTTGCCAATTACATAATCTATGTAATTCACGATGTACGCATTCATTCAATAAAGCATGGCACGAATTTCCGTTTCGAATCCATTTGTGTTTTGGGGTGCGTAGTAGTTCGCTTTGATGCAGTTTGGGTTTAACATGTGATCGCGCGATGACATGGGACGCGATGGCACCGTGGTGCACTTTGTGCCACACCAAAGCCGCAAAGGGCTCTGGCATTTAGCTTCACATGTAAGTAAACTATAATGTATCTTCTTGTTCAGAACATCATGCGAGTAGACAGCTCTCGTGATGCATCACAATCGTTTTAGAAGGGTCACACTAGAGCATTTTTTACCTATCGCTTTCTCTGCAAAGTTGTAAAAAAGAAGACAATGAACATGTTGAGCGGTGCTTTCATTTGCAGGTTTCCCCTCAGTAATAGGGAATTGCTGGACAGGTGGATTAGCGCAAAAAGAATTTTACTGGCTAATCGACAAGCAAGTCATAGAATCTGTTTATTTATTGCACTTTGAACAATCGTGCTTCTACAAAGGCCACAGCAGAAAGGCATTGAAGCCCGATGGTGTGCCGAGTATTCGTGTGCCACGAAGCAATCAAGAGGCGAGTGCCTAATACGGACGGAATCGAGTGCATGAACCCACATATTAATAGCGTAGGCGTTTCATTAACTGTGCAATATTTTCTACACTTCTTTGCAGGCCATTTCATGCAACAAATTCTTCCTGGTCACAAATGTGTGAAGCGAATCTATTTGCGTGATCGACTCCGGACCTGTGAGACCGTTCACGATCTTTTGCATGTATCTATAAACTGCAGATATGTGCATCAGAGCCCTCCGAGCATTTTCAAGATTCAATTAATTTAGACAACACGCACATATGCAATACTGACATAATTTCAAATACCACTAAGCAGCTGGGACACAATTCTTTAAGTATACTTGCAGGTAAAATAAGTAGGCCATGTGGAGAGCGCCAGCTCCTTTTCCTTAAATCAGTGTCTAAAAGGGGTATGCAAACATAAATTTTTCTCGCGCACTGATTATTTTGCTGTAGAAGCAAGAGAACCACCACAATAGCGTGACATACGCTGTACTTCATGCTAGTGTTGGCTTTAATTTAGCAAGGGAAACGAATTATTTTTCTGGCTCATTCAGTCAAATCACACTGCAAGCTGCATTATTCAATCTTCTGTTGGATCTTGGCAAATGTTCAATGAAATATGTTTCCCTGTTATTCAGATATGCAATAGCACGCCTTTCAGTGTGTTCCAAAGCTAAAACTTCAGCTCTAAATTAAAGATATTTCTAGTCAGAAACAACAAGCAAGAGTGGTGAATGCATAGTATCAGAAATGCACCGTATAGAAATTATGAGAAGTGTCAAATGATTTTAAGTAAAGAATGGTATTTCAAAATGCAGGACTCTGTAGTGGAGGTCAAGCAAGTCAATATAGGTAGACTACTCCGAGAATTTATGCGACTAATGAGATAGCACACAATGGGTCAGGAAGTGTGTTGTTTTTCTGCAAAACGAAAGCTTATGATTGTCATTACATAAGTCACTTTAGCATCATGAGACTGCTGCTTGAGAAATTCAGAAACAAACCAAACATCAAGCCATGCAAAAAAAATTCAAAAATGCTCTCTCAACACTGGGGTCATTAAAAAAACCTATCACATCTAATGTGTATATATCGGAGACCTCGTGAAACAATGCAGGAAAATTTCAATTAAGAGCTGTGGCACTTGCTGCATAGATGTGGGGGGCCTTGTACCAATAGTGATAGTTACCGCTGCATATATGAAATTGAAAGTATCCATCCAGACAAGAATGATCCTCAGTATTTTTGGCTACCATTTCAAATGCCTTCATCTAAGTGTTACAATGCTGCACGCAGCCTAGCCAAGGACCTCAAAGCAACACCTGCAGGTAAAAAGCAAAAGCAGTCAAAATGCTGGTGCATTCTGGACACTACCTTTGAAAACGTTTAGACAAGAACAGTGCAGGAAACAGGCATAAGAATTGCATTCATTTCCATAATTCCCCATTTGAATGGCCTTTTCTTCTCGCTTAGAGCGTGCCTACACCTAGCTATAGCTACTCCCTCATGCAGACTTTGCAAGCCAAGACGCCGTGGCGGCACGCGCAGGTTAGAGGCAAGATGCAATGGCACTGACATTAACATTCACCCAATTTCTTTCCTTTTCTTACGTTTAGGTAGCCAGCACACCTCGAACAGCCACTTTCATTGCGGGTGTGTCACCCAGGTCGCCAAGGAAACATTTCAGGGAAAGCCACTGGCAGTAAAAATAACCACTTCTCCATGTAAACGATACTCTTTCTCTCAGATTACTCCTACACCTCGCCACGCCAGCTCACCTGTACAGACTCCACCACCAAGGACGCCGCGGAGGCACGTGCAGGTCAGTGACAAGAAGCAATGGCCCTGATGTTGACATTCACACAATTTCTTTCTTTTTCTTACGCTGAGGCAGCCAACATACCTCAAACAGCCACCTTGACTTTGGGTGTGTCAGCAGATTCCTGTTCTACATATGCTGATGATAACCTTCAATAAACTTGAACTTGATATTAAACTTGATAATAAGCGTGAAGGCACATGGGACATCGATGAATTTCTTTTTTGAAAATTTAGTGTACACATATACAATATATGTTATATATTGCAGCACTACAGAACGTATTTTGAAGCTTCCCTTCATGTTTTTCACCTTTATTTGTGTATGTGTTGTGTGGCCCTCAATGCCGCAGTTCATGTTGTAGCAGCTCCTTTGTCTGCGTATTGCACACTGGATTAAGCTTGTGATATCCACATGTGCAAAATGGCTATGCATCTCTCAAAAATACAAAAAAAGTTTTACGTACAGTTCTCAGTGTTACAATAAAAAATAAATGTAAATAATCTCATCGTGGAAATGCATTGATTACGGTAATGCATGTGACAGTAATTGTTATTGACAAGTTGGCAACTTTAAGTGATCTATCCGTCGTGGGAAGGGATTATATGTATAATTAGGGAACAAAAAAGTGTGGGGAGGGAGAACGGGATTAGAAGCAGTACAGATAAACACACCAAACACACGCAATGTCTAAAACGTCCGTAGACCCATTCCTTTAAAAGGTACCGTAAGAAAGCGTATTAAGCATACAGTTCATAGGACTCTGGCGTTATTACATAAGCCCGGCGACGCGAGCTATATATGCCCTCACTCGCATTCGCGACTGCACCGAATGTCCTCCATATTCTTCTGGTTAATCGTGCTCACTGCACCCAGACAAAAAGATCATGGGCGCAGGTGCCTTTAAAGTATCTCGACATTGCGAGACACAGCTGCGCGTGCCTAGGGAGCTGTCCGTGCGAACAGTCCCTGGCACACACAGGCCTCGGCGGCCCCAACCTACGTACCGTTCTGCTTCGAGCTTTGATCCCCCCACTGCCCCTTTGGTGCCCTGGAGATCTTGCGCGGCCTGCCTTATTATAATCTGGGGCTCTCCTGAGACCTTCGTTTGTCCGTTACTTGTGCCCCCAAGCTGGATCAGTGCTTTTAAAAAAATAAAGAATCTATTGTCGCTACGAGAAAAGCACCCCACCGCGAAGAAAACGCCCCGCGGCTTCTGCAACATACAGCGCCCGTGCGAGGAGAATTACAGAACACCAACGAGGAGTCTGCCGACCACAGCTTCGAGCTCCTAAAGGCTGCTTCGCATGGCGCGATTTTCAGTCAGCGACAAAGAGAATTCCGTCGCTCAGCGACCGCCGCGACGTCGTGGGCTCTCCGCGACTGGATTCCAACAAGTTGGTCGCGCCGTTGCTCAGCGCAGCGATCAGCGCGATGTGGGAGGAGCAATGTGTGTGACGAAGCAAAGCACCGTCTAAATAGGCGCTTTCCTGTTTTACTGCGCGTTGGTAGTTCTTTGGAGCAATTTCGCGCACCAGCTTTAGTTGTTTTAATAGAGCGTACCCACCAGCGTTTGCCGCTTAAGAGCTTCATAAACTTTTTTCTTTTCTTCCACTTACACAATTCGTTTAAAAGGAGAACGTGCACGAGGACGCCGCTTCCGCATAAGGCACGTACCCACACGATCGCCACCGTCATCAACCTCTTCATCGCTACAAATTGCGCCAGCTGCTTATACATGCTTGCACATTCAATAGTAGCTTGTTCTTCTGCAAAATCAAATACTCGTCCAGGAAAAAAGTTGTGGCTTTTATAGTAACAACGAAACTATAGTGTACTAAACGGAACCACCCCACCGACACCGCACCGACGCCGGTGTTGTGCAGCGCCACACTCACCGTATCTGCAAGCTGTCGTAAAGTCGTTTTAAACGTTAAAAAATGGTGTACCTACTCTCTTATCGAATAATAACAGAAACATTAGAATATATGACTAATTTCCACGTTGTTTTTATTTAACGATATCGTGAGCAGGAGTCAACCTTGCGCATCCCTGCGACGGAAATCACGCTGCCGCAAACGCATGTGAAAGCTGTCCGCGAAAATCGTTCAGCGACGTGCGCGACAGAACAATTTTTTTTTCGCCCCAATCGCGCCATGTGAAACCACCTTAACTCGTAACCTCATCGAGTGACACTGGCAGCAAAAAACAGTGCGTGACCGTTGAGAATCACAAACCAACTTTAACATAACTTTAACAGGTTCCTTCGGTTGCATACTGCCATATGCGCGGCTGACATCGAGCACACCCACACCATACAATAAAACCCACTCACACGGCTCCACGCACACATCACCCTTCGGTTGCATACTGCCACCTCTGCGATCAACATCGGCCACACCCACACCATAGAATAAAACCCACTCACACAGCTGCACGCACGCATCACCCTTCGGTTGCATACTGCCCTGCGCTGCCAACATCCACCACACCCACACCATAGATTAAAACCCACTCACACAGCTGCAGGCACACATCATCCTTCGGTTGCATAATACCACATGCGCGGCCGACATCGACCACACCCACACCATAGGATAAATAAGCAGAGGTCTGCTGCGGCGGCTGCTGTGAATCGCGCCCACGGGTCGCCCACGCGTTTCCTTTCGCGATCTCCCGATTAGCGAGGCAGTCGCGCCACACTTCGCTCCGTTTGCAACATGCTGCACGAGACAGGTTGTCCGCGCCAGGCACGCTACTCACAGCGTTCTCTTCCTAATATAATCTGTGCATCTTTATAATCATAATACAAAATATTGACACGCGAAATGAAAACACGTATAGAGTTGCGCTCAAATTTCGCATTAATGAGTATCGCAATCGTCGGTAAATTTTTTATTGACAGCCATTAGTTGCGGATCCTCCGAACAACCCGTCTAGAATATACGAGAAAATCACCGCCACGAAGTCGCCAAAGCGTGCAACAGGTTCGGTGGAGGTCGTGGGTCATTGCGGTATCTCCACCAATGACATCCCCAACGCAGCTGCCCGAAAATCTCATTAAGGAACAATTTTTTTCTATGCCTTCATCTAGAATTGACACAGGCCAACACCTGAGCAAGCTAGTACATGATATGACATTACAGAAATGGCTCTCGCCTGATTTCAGTCACCGTCATTTCCGTTCACTCGGCCCTTCTATGTGACTGCGCCTGTTACCTGTTCTTCCCCAACGTGTAGGAACCCTACTTTGTTGCTTGCGTATGGGCGTTGCATGCACCAAGATATACTAGTTCTTGATAGAAACCACCAATAGCACCGATAGTATGAGTTGCAAAGAAACTGTAGAACACCTCCTATGCTCTACGCCCTCCGCACCTCTCTAAATCAGCTAGACAGAAGACGTTCCTCGCTGGAAAAGATCTTGGGACCATGATCTTCGCATATAAGCGCTTCAGAAGGCCACAAAAATGATTCGTCGATTCTCGAACTTCACCTGACTGCACGGCCGTCTATCGCAGAACGCTGAAAATTTCTATTACGTCAATGACTACAACACACACCACATTTTAACTTTATTTTCCCCTCTTAATATTTCATGACTTTTCTCCTCCTCCCATAGGAGGGTAGCCAACTAGGCGCAAGTCCTGGTTAACCTGCCTGCCTTTCATTTACCCCCTTCTCTCTCTCTTTCTTCGACTGTTCGTCCCATGCACTGATAATTCGTATGGTTGCCCAGCATACAAAAGTCTATTCTAAATACGCCTCAAAAATTTTCGTGCAGAAGTTGACATAGCGGAGCTTTACAAGTTTTTTACTTGAGTGCTCCCAAAAAGTCCTCACGAACGCTGCGGCAATTGCTTTTTTTTTACGCTAGCTTTACGCTGGCTAAAAAAAGATAATAAAGAATAATGGATGATGATCAATGTACGTTCCTCGAAAAGCGTTTCCAGGTTCTTTAGCGGTCTTGCGGCACCGCGACGTCTGACCACTCACTCTTCAGTGGCCTTGGAAACACTACTTTGTAGTACCATAAGAGCTCCATGTTCCTCCAAGTTACTAGCTAGTGTTATCGCCCTGTGATAATTTTCATTTTCCGTCTTACATTTTGCTTTACGTACGGCTACACGGGACACTGAAAGTGGTAAGCGCTTCCATATTCGTTTTTCCACCGGGCTGTTGTGCGCAATCATCAATATCACTATCGTGAGACAGCTCCTTCCGACGTATTTCGTGTTCTTTTTTTCTCTTTCTTTATTCGACGCCGTATAAACGTCATTTCACAGTTTTAGTGCAGAAAATGGCCTCTCCTCCTTCCGCTATCGCAGCACGTGCGACCGCATCTGATGTATATACGTATGTATTACGTAGAGGGTCACACCCCATCGTGTTAGCTCTTTGCATACTTGTCCACGTTCTGGGGCCCACATGTGCGTGCGTGCGTGTGTGCCCCTCTAATTTTCACGAGTGGTGAAGGCTCCACGTTTTCTGTTTCATTTCACGGTGCAACGCTTTCCCTCAAAGTGGGTTGCTCCGTTTTTAGAAGCAGCGGCGCGCAGGTAGCATAATATTGTTCCAAGGTATAACCAACCCTTCCCTCGCTGGCTGCGCATTTAACGGCGAAGCATTATATGGCTAGCCGATTCGTCCGTCTGTCCGTCTATCCATCTGTCGGCCGCCTGTACACCGCAAACTCCTCCGGCGCCACCCCATGCGCACGCGTGGAAAAAGAACAAGAGATAGAAAGAGAGGCGCGCGATTAGCCAACAGTACCTAGATAGCACAAGGCCTGTTTACTCCGATCCATGGCGTCACGGTACCTGGCCCGAAATTTCTATTGACAAGGCTGGCATCAACAGAAACGTCAAAAATCACTCTTGCCGACTCCGGAGCATCCCAATTAGATTTTATGGCAGTCGGACCAGGTAACATGACGTCATGAATCGGAGTGAAAAGGTCTTGTGTTATCTAGGTGGTGTTGGATCAGTTGCGCCATAGTGACTCATTGCTATCCATCCTACCCGAGCGCTCGCGCAGCCGTTTCTCTCCGGCTCCGAAATTGGTAGGACACGCGTCAGAAGTACTCTTTAGGAGCAGGCAGCTTTAGATCAGCAACGTCGCGAGCAGAACCGGGAACGAGCACGTCTACGCCGTGCCGATGCTGCAGCCCGGGCACAAGAGTAAGCTCTTGCAGCGGAGCACAAACAGCAACTGCCTACCGAGAATCCGGCAGCCTACCAAGCCATCGTTTAATCAACCTTCGGAATTAACCCAGCGATAAACACCGGGGCCGCACGTTTCAGCTTCGCTGGTTAACCATCTGTAAGGAGTGCTTGGACGGGGATTTTTTTTCGTCAATGCTTGTGTTTCATCATGAGCCTCTTCTTTCGTAACCGCAGCGACAAATCTAAAAGACGCACTCACACAAAAAGGAAAGGACGGACATGACAATAATTTATAGCACGTGCATGGATGTCGATAAAAGAACGCAAAAAATAATAATGGGAAGAAATGCAGAGCCTAACCTACTCTATTATAGAGGGTTCAGTAAGAGGATAATTAGTGTAGTTTAAGTAATCTGCTGTGAACGTAGCGTTGGCTTATGATTATTTGAACAGGCAACTGCATACAACACAGTAAAAATGGGATAGAAACCCTACTGAATGTTTTCACTGTCGTCCATTTCATTTTGTTTCGTAAGAGCAGTTAGTTCCTGCGCAGTTATATAGAACCAGATTTTTCCCAGTATGGTAACCTGACATCCCGCCTACTAAAATATATTGCGTTTCTTGTTTTACAGTTCAGAGCTCGCAAAAAAAAATGTCGAACTGTAATTTCTTGCCATTTAAAGCTACCTTCGGTTTGCATTTCGGATGGAGAGCCTTGACTGTGTCAGCACAACGCAGGCAAGCTTCAGTATCAGTTTTGATACGCACATAGTCCGCGATATTATTCAATAAGATGGGAAGACGGTCTGTTCTTTACAAGGTTTAAGAAATGTCAGAACGCAGCCTCTTTTCATGGTGTAGTCATGTCTCCTGCCCCCTATAGACGGGGTTTAAATACGCTAGAAGGCTGGCTCTTAAGTTAATCAGGCAAAATTGCAAAGCATTTGGTGGTGTAATGCCATCAGGCGCATGCGGGAGCACACCACCGACATAGGAGGCTTGTTGCCGACTCCCATTCTCTTACTGTAAAAGCATTTCCATAGCCGATGAAGTAGGAAACGAAGAGAAACAAGGCATTTTAGTTGATATTCCGAATGGGTAGGCATCCGCAAATTGCTCCGCTAGGAAATATATGGATTTACCGTTTAAAACGAAGCTCAAGTACTTTAAAGAAAGAGAGAGCTTGCAGTGTGATATCACATTTGTTCACCTCCTGAATACGAAAATCGCATTTTAACAGGCCCCAAAACCTCGCAAGTCGCTTTAGGTGAGCAAGAACGAGGACCTGCGGCTGCGGGGTCGCCGCGGTGGGAATAATGCGTGCTCTGATTGGCGTAGACGATCATGACGCCATCGTAGGCCCCATCCCAGGCTGCTGATTCGAATTTGATGCTGAAGTCACGGCTATGTGTCCAGCTCAGTCAAGCACGTTACACATGTTGTCGTTAATATGACAAGAGACGCAAACGGTTTCAGGGGTTGAGGGCGCGTTATCAAGGCTTCCATAGCTCGCCATATGATCCTAGTCAATGGAGTAAAAATGGGCGACGTCACATAAAATTTTGCCTATTGTGACCTCCGTAGCTTGTTGGTGATTCTGCTTGTATCAGAATTGCGCCTGTGCAAAGCCATCTTGAAAGATGGATCGCCGTTGGCCTCGTAAGTCACTTCTCTGCCCTTCTTCGCGCAGCTCCCAAGTTAGAAACTATTGGTCTGGGTCGGGGAAGTGCACAGAGAGTGGAAGTATACGATAGTTGCTACTGTCTTGTCAGCTAACATCGCTTGAAGTACTATATGTCGCCTGACAAGGGCTCAAATTCTTCCCTCTAGTGGTCCTATTTGGTCAGCTGACTAAGTTTGGGTCTATTGAGATAGGCACATGATCACTGCCCATCCCATCTGACCCCGACAATTTGCTTCTTGAGCTCAACTAGAATGTAGAATCAACTCAGTGACACTTGTGAACACATGAGCTCAATAAAATGTCACATTACCATTATTCTCAATACATAGTTTGAATCAGAGTGCACGAGTGCTTTTGCATTTCGCCTCCATCAAAATGCGGCCGCTGTGGTCGGGAATCTGACTACGGATTAATGTTCTTGCTACCCACGTCGAGTGAACTCAAACAATGAGGCTCGGAGCTGGGCAACGATCACAAAGCTCTTTCAAAAAACTTGTCCATCGATGTACTTTCTTCTATTAGGACGCATGCACAGTGTCAATGCCGACTTTTTCTTTTTCTAGCTGCATCCTGACCGCAGAAAATTTTATGACATCAAGGCAGAAGTCGCAGACAGCTAGTGTGCCATGAGGTACCTCTCTGTGAATATATAATGTAAAGCCTTGGAATAAATATCTTAGGTTAAGGTTTTTGTGGGTAACATATCCAGTGACTGATCTCTTTTGGGCAGCCCTGATTCAGGCAAATCCAAGGCAGGATTTGACTGAGTTCTTTGCTCTCCTGCCTCAGATAGGAGAGTTTAGTGTTTAATTCAATAAAATTTTGTAGTATTATGTGCTAAAACCACGGTATGATTATGAGGCATGCCGTAGAGGGGGCTCCGGGATATTTTTGACCCCCTGGGACTCCTTAACGTACACGCAATAAATGTTACACAGGCGTTTTTCTATTTCACCCCCATCAAAATGCGGCCGCCGCGGCCATCATTTATTCCCGCGCCCTCGGGCTTAGCCACTCAACGCCAAAGTCGCTACGACACCATGGAGGCCATGCTTCATTGCGAATTGTCGTTCCAAGACAATAGAAGCATCGTTGGGTAGCAAGTTTGTACATGCAAGTATGTTACATTCATTGTGTGCCTGCATGATAATGTTAGCAAGGGTGACCACAGGCAGTGTTGTCTCATAGCTTTTCCATCGCTCTTCCACATGAATCGTTCCTGTTTGAGATTTTTGCGTATCACAGACGGCATCCACTCTCATAAAGAAGGGCTTGGTGCCTTAGCCAGCCATCCCCAAGAGCTCACTTTGAGCCTATCCTGGTCTTGCGCCACAGCTCACTTTCACGGGCTGATTGGTTGCAGGCTAGCAAAATTGGTTGTGTCTTTTCTTTTACTGTTTATCTATCTATCCGAATGTGATGTGAATTTTTTTTTTGTACCCTACCTAGCACGCTTCTTTTACAGTAGCAAAGTAGCAAAGAAGTAAGTACGCTTTCAGTGTCTACTTTCTGGATCCGTGGTCTGCCAGTAAACTTCGTCGGCAGTAAAGCTGGCTCTATTACCCGCAGCGGTGCTTTCTGTTGATTGAAAAAGACTGACAGCCGGCGTGTTCTTATGGAGGGTTCAGATTGCTTCACGAAACGACCGAAAACAGTATCGAAACTACCCTGTGGCGATGAAGCCCGCAGGAGGACGGTGAGGCTGCTGTTGCACCGACATGCTCGAGGGATTAATTGGGCTAAGTCATGGTAATGGTTTTCTATACATCGTCTTCAGCAAAACGACGCAACAATAATGGTTGAATCACATTCCCCATCACATTGGATTATTTATTTTTTTCGTCACTGAAATGAATACTTGAGTGCGGAGCGCGATGGGAAAGTGGTCAAATAGACTCGCGCGGTGAATTGAAAGCGTCTATACGGCACGCACTCAAGTCATGCCACTGAAAATGGAGAGGCTGATAATGCCATCTGTCTTTTACTACACTTATATATTAATAAAAGTTATCTGTATCGCTTTTTCCTTGCACTAGGATCGATGAAATTTGTTGTTAGTGGATCGGTCGGTGTTGTCGGCAAGAAGTCGCTTCTAATGAATCCAAGTCTACTCTTCACTGGCCCAAGTTTGAGAGGAGAAATGAACAGTCCTTGTGTTCCATTGCGCTAATGAGTTTCCAGCAACCGATTCCTTCAAGTATACTTGATGTACATAAAGGCATCTAGCTTGGCTCGTGTACTTAGATCTAGCGGCGCGTTGAAGTACATCACGTAGTAAACAAATAATCTTTCAGAATGGTTGCTTGCTTGGCTAGTTGGTTCGTTGCAACGTATGTAATGGTGCGAAACACAAGGAAATGACGACGATAGAGACCGAGTGAAAAAAGCGCTATTTTCACTCCTTGCTCTTAACTTTTCACTCAGCGCTCGTCTCACTCAGTCTCTATCGTCGTCCCTTCCTTATGTTTTGCGTTGTTACATAAGCTGAAATAATCTTGGTCCTTTGCATACAGCGCCCTTCGCAGTACAGTCCCGTTTGGAGACTGAAACACCAACTGTTAGTAAAGTGAAATTGGCAGATGGCGCAGTTCACTTCGCTACGCGGCTTTCTCAATTCAATTCACATACATGTATATGTGTTCACGGAAGTTTAATGTAAAGGTCGAGCATCCAGAGTAAACAAATTTAGTCGAAACCAAAGCACGCAGGCCAGAATGAAAGGGCGCACCGCTGTACACACTCCATGCGATGTAGGCTACGCACCTCTCGATGCCAGGCTCTGCGGCAAGCTCAGTTTTTTTCGGGATTACCATATTTCGAATCTTCGCACCTTTACATCTTTACATCTGCTCCATCTTTACCAAGACATCTTTGCGGCTCTAAGTATTTATTTATTTATTTATTTATTTATTTATTTATTTATTTATTTTATAAAGGTGTTTATTTGGCAGAGCTCGGAGCAGCGCAACGTCAACGGTCAGGACAGTGACATCTTCCAAACACGAGAGCCACTAGAGTTTTGATCCAGTAGCGTTGAACCCATTAGAGTCTCTCTTCTTCGTTAGAATTAATTAATTTATTTATTAACTTATTCATTTATTTCAATATCCTCAATGCTACGTGGGGTGTTCCATAGAGGAGTGGCATTGTATACAATACGTGGAAATCGCGGTTTTCACAAATGATGGAATAGGGTTGCTGACAATGGAGGCGGGGAGGCGGTTCTAGCTGGTCGCTGTCCTTGTAATGAAGGAATAAGTGTGCAGGTTTATACGCGAACTTGGGTTGTGGACCTTGAAGTTGTAATCGGTGCGTGCTGAAATGTAATGAGGAGTAGCGAGTAATACATTCTTGATGTGATGATTGGTGGGTTATATTTTGTGGAATCGCCCAAGTCGCGCTATTTTTCTTCGTGTGGTATGGTCAGGGAGGTCCAGGTTAATTTTCGTTGCAATAATACTTGCAGTGCGGCAGTAATTAGAAAGTATGAAACGGGTGGTTCGCTTTTGGATAGCTTCGAAACAAGTAAGCAAGGCAGAGTAAGGATGCCAGATATAGGCAGCATATTCAAGTTCCGCCCTTACAAGGGTTTTATAAAATAGAGAGAGAATTGATTTGAAAGGCGGCAGAGAGGTCGGCCTGAGATAACGCGCTGTAGCCTGCGACTCTGCACAGGAGGCCGGGGAACGGGGATATAAAGGTGTGATGAGGGATAATGATGACATATAAAGAGGGATGCACGACCTTGAAAGCAAGTTCAACGTTCTGATGATAAACATTTATAAATCTCATCCATGAAGCCACTACCGGGTTCAGTACCTTGTCTTTAGTCACTGGTTGAAGTGCACCTAGAAGCAATATAGGTTTTAAAAAGACAGGTGCTAATGAAAAGTTTAGGCGAATCCAACATGCGATTAGCATCATTAGCCACAAAGTCGACGTGAGTTTGCGAAGTGAAAAAAGAGAGAGAGAGAGATGAATATAGGAAGGCAGGGACGTTGGCTGGTTGGCTACCCTAAGCTGGGGGAAGGGAAAAGGGGAAGAGAGAGAAGGGAGAGAGAAGGTGTGGATACGTGTACAGACAGTACTTGACTTAAAGCCGCTCTCGCAACTCAGACGTTCTGAGCAAGCACAAAAGTGCCTTCACTGCCTTGTGAGCAGATCATCGGTCGGGACGGTTGACGCACTCCACGGTACGCCAAAGAATATCTTGAGGCCTTGGCTTTCGATGCTTTGGATTATATTCAGGTTAGTTCTGCAGGCGTTAGACATGACCGGTAGGCTGTACCGCAGGAATCCAATAAAGAGGACCCTGTAAAGCTGTAGCGTAGATTGTATTGACTCTCCCCAGGTCTTTCCTGCTAGGAACTTAAACATATGGCAAATTCCTGTCAGGCGTTTTCTCACATAATTCACATGAGGGGTCCAGGAGAGATTTCTGTCAATGACCACCCCCAAGAATCCGTGACTCGCGCTGTACGAGATCAATTGTCCGTCGACGGATATCACGTATGGAGACATTGATTTCCTGGTAAACGCCACCACTGCACGCGTTTCGTATGATATATGAAGTCCTTGTTCTCGAAGGTAGGATGATGTTAAAGTGGCTGCCTTCTGAAGCCGCGCGCGACGCTGCAGTCGCGTCACAGCCGACGTCCAAATGCAAATGACGTCGGCATAGATGGAGAGCCTAATAGTGCATGGCAGGATGTCGGCGAGGCCAATGAGTGTTAGACTGAAGAGCATTGGGCTCAGTACTCCACCCTGGGGCACCCCACGGTTACTGTAATACTGAGAGGTCGGGCCATCCTCGGTAAGTACGAAAAATGATCTCTTATGTAGCTATATCATAAGAAGCCAACAAACACTGACATCAAGGACAACATAGGGAAACTTACTTGTGCTTAATAAATGAAATAAAGAAACGATAAATTAATGGAAATTAAAGTGGATGAAAAAACAACTTGCCGCAGGTGGGAACCGAACCCACAGCCTTCGCATTTTGCGTGCGATGCTCTACCAATTGAGCTACCGCGGCGCTGTTTCCCCATCCACTTTCTTGGGTATATAATGTGTCCTAATAGAACCCTGGGAGTGTTGCCAGCGCCACCACTCACAGACTTTGGCGGCGGACGTAAAACGTCATTTTTGCCGCAGGCGTAACGAGAACGTGATCTTTTTGGGTGAAGGCAACTGGTCAATAAACCCACATATGCTACCTGAAGGCATCAATGTAGCCGGTACATACGTACTGGTTTTCTTGGTCAGGTGGCACTGGATGAAGAACGTAGGTAAGATCACGTCGTGTGAATGCAATGATCTTGCTGCAGTTTCCATGGGTGACGGACATGAAACACTCATACCCGGACAGTCTCATGTTATCTGATAGGGGCTTGCAGAAGACGATGATTGGGAACTTATTCGGGAACACAAACTGCTGAAAGTCCGACATGCGTGACTTAAGTCCTCTGGCGTTCCACTGAAATATCGATGCGTTTCGGATTTCGTCATGAAACGACGGCTTCTGGAGAGCCATGATTTCAACCAAGAGCTGCAAATACTGGACTCAAAGTGTCCAGAACCTGTAGCGCGCTTTGTGCAGACGAAGATTTCATGTTGGTAACTTTAACGCGAATGGCATTCATGAGCGACCGCAGAATGTTGATTACCTGGAGATCATCAGCCAGCGTCGCTTCAACAGTTGCCGAAGCAGTCGAAGTTTGTACATTTTGAGTCAACTTAGCAGGGAGTTGTGCCCTCGGCAGCTCACGTCATTTTTCCGGACGGGCGAGCCTCTCCACTTTGCTTTCCTTGTATCTGTCTTGGTGGCACTGTGCGTTGACCCGGCAATCCCTCTAACAGAATATGGCGTGTTCTTATGTGCAGTTGCGGAATGCCGTGAACGTTTTCGGGGTCGATTCCGACGTCGCCGAACAGCGGCTGCAGCCTCTCCTTGCCTTGAATTGCCCCGCACCATTCGTTTTAGGATCGCGAATTCCTTCCGCACTCGCGGGCAATCCTTTGATGAGGCCTTGTGAGGACCACTGCAGTTAGGGCACTTAAGAACATCTGTGCTGCAGGCGTCTTCTGAATGGGACTCAGAGCACCGTGGGCACACGACGTTGTTCACGCAGACACCCTTTACATGGCCAGTCTTGCAACACTTGAAGCACTGGAGGGGCGTCGGTACGAATGGTCGTACCGGATGGCGGACATGTCCTACTTTGACGTGGGAAGGAAGGCTGTCTCCTTCAAACAAAATCTTCACGGAGCGTGTGTTTCCCAGTCTGAAAATTCTCGTAATGAAAGTGCCTGCTGTCGTTGGCTTGATCAATATTGGCAAGTCGTCATTCGGTATGGCAACGTCGACGTCATAAATGATGCCCGCAGTTCCATCGCCGCCTATAGGGATCATTGATCGCACCTTTACGTTGTCGATCTCAGTTATATTACGTAGGTCTTGTAGGGCGCTGCGATGTAACACATCAACTGCCAAGACATTCTTCCGCGAGTTTAATCGCACTTCTTTAATCCCACTTGGTGCGATTCTCTCGAGTAACGGACAGAGGACTTGCCTGTTTAGGAGCCGCAAATTGGTCGCTTGGTCCTCAGGTATAAAGAGCATAGTGTGCGGCCACCGCAGCGGTGCACTCTTCACGGTAGAAGCACTTGGTGACGAAGATGCCTGCGGTAGTCTTCTTTTCGCTGATCTACTCATCACAACCTGAAAGTCATCGTCGGACGAGTCGTAGCTGTCCGACCATAACTCAGTGGCCTCGCTGTCTGTATCACTTGACCCACTTCCACGTTTCCTGGACGCTATCCGACCTGACGACTACGCATCAGGAAAGTCCTCGGAGATCTCTTCATCCATTGCCGCAAGGAGGGAGCGGCAGCTCCTAGAAATGTAGGGAATGAAAGCGAAAAATTGGAGACAATAAGTGTTATATCAAAGGATCCCTTCGTCTTCTTTTTCTTGTTTTTTTTTCTTGCAATGTGAAGGTATCAGATATATGAACGCCGACGTGTTTGTATGAACTAACATCCTCTAAAATAGCATTATTGAGAAAGTAAGGCTAAGGAGGCAGGAGCTTTACTGTTACGACATACTCTCATTACATTTATTGGCGTTTAGTTTTATTAGACTAGTTATGGTTAACCTAGTTAAAGTCAGCTTGCAGCAGCACTGCGTCGCCAGGTTTAGTGATCTCCCGGTTTATTACACAACCGTCAGCAAAAAGTCTAATTTCTGAAGAAACATGGTTAGGAAAGTCTTTATTATAGGGCCTTATAACGTAAAACTATTCCAATGTGCTTGTATTCCACTCTCCCAAAGTTACGCAAACGCCGACGCAAGCATCGGGCGGTTACTCTCAGCGTTTTCTGAACAGCCGAATAAAACCCTCTCCTCGTTTATAGGAGGTGACTTTTGTTTGCTTTGAAAGCTGATGACATCGCCTACATTGAGCGGTCTTTCTTATCTAATTGGCTCACAAAAGGCGAGGAGCACGCTCAAGTGGAGAGAGTTTCGATGGGGCCGAGCCAGCGCAGTGAAAATATATAACCGGATGAGGAGCGTGGTGCTGGCGTCTGTGATTGGTCCGCTTCCCTTTACTTAGCTTGCAGTGGCGGGTTGAAAACTGCGGCGGCATGCAACAGAACGTTAAGAATGCCACTAAAACGGATCCTCAGCAAATGTAGAGTTGGCAGACCGATGTCGTATACGTGCCAAAGGGCTCGATAACGTTGTACTGTCACGCAAAAGGTTTTATTATACGCAAATAAATCCACGCGCTCCGGCGGGTGCAAGTAGCCAGTGCCTGAGCTATCGGCGTGCAGCCATTTTCTATTCATTTTCGGAACGGTGCAGTCTCCGGCTATTCAGCAAAAAAATCAGTTTTGTTCGACATATTAATGCATCTTTGACGCGCACTCCATTTTGACGCAGTGAGTTTTAGCGTTTTTGGGACGTCGTGTAACAGACAGGCAAAATGGGCGCAGCCCGAAAACTTTGTCCAATAGCAGATGGCTAACAACAAAAAAAGCATCGCATCAGAAACAATTTGTCTTTTGTTCGGACTACTCATGCTTAATCGGTGTGTGCACGTCATATCAAATGGGGAGCTATCGCGGTTTTCGTGACATCGTGCGACAGACATGTGAAGTGGGGGGGGGGGGGGGCAAAAATTTTTTTACCAGTCAAGAAGGGCTGATTACAGTATTGGAATAGAAAAGTGTGGAATATCTTTACGTAATAGCACACTAAATTAGGAAGCGTAAAGGCCCGACAACGGTCCCCTGCGGTACGGTACACGTACCCGAGGCGACAGTAATGTTAGTAGAGTCATAATTGTTTGCCGTGACGTACTGCTCTCGATCTAAAAAACAAACAAACTAAAGCGCTCATTCCACTGCAGTACGTTAGGATCGATGTTAAGGGTTTTCAATTTTAGTGAAAGACGGCGTGAAATGCTTGCTGAAAATCAAGAAAGGTGCAATCTACGAAAGAGTCACGATGGAGGACGTTAACAGGTCGTTAGCAAAAAGAAGCTGGGTTTCACAAGAGTAATGTTTCCTGAACCGCGCCGATGCGCACAGAAGAATTTGTTACTTTCAAGGAAGGTTACCGGATTGGAGTATATTACATGTTCTAGCGGCTTGCTAGGAATGCGCGTTAATGTGATGGGTCTGTAATTTTGAGGGCTGGATAAGTTACGTTGCTTGGGAACTGATACCACCCTCCCCGCCTTCCAGTTCGTGAAGAAGCTCGGAACACTGCAAAGACTCAGCAAATATTTGTGACAAGATTAATGATGGATACGTCTGAGCGTGCTTCTAAAACACAGCGGTGATTTCGTCGGTAACAGGTGTAGAAGATGGCTGCAGTGCCTGTATTAATTCGGCTATACCAGCCCATTTACCCAAGATTGGAGTACGAAAGAAAATATGGAGTTCTTGCTTCTTTGACCCGCATAAGTAAATGAAAAGCCGCTATTGTTTTTTCCGTCTTCGATTTTGTTCCTGCTTTGTCTTCAGGTTGCAGTACGATCTGAAAAAAAAATATAACAGAAGTATGAAAAAGCATCCGCCATTACGTTAAAGGTGAAACTTAAGCGGCTGGTACAATTTACATTTGCGTTACCTTCGCGGATGTTTCCAGATAAACTTCCTAAATTCATTTTTTGTATTAAGTATGCTATCGTGTTTAACTTCGCCTCTTTCTTGTGTGTCATGTCATTACGATGGCTTGGCTTCAGCAGTTATAGTCTACATCTATAGTCTACAGTTCTACAGTCGCTTGTATAGATGGTGCGATCGCATGAAGTTTTGCAACTTTCACTAAGTATGGCCGGCTTGCTGGACTACCTGTTATTTCAGCGGTTTCGCGAGAACACCTAGGATAATGTTTCCCCCTCCTCCTCAAAGCAAGCGTAGTAGCACCGAATATAATTGATAGCACGTGGGCCTGGCCTATCATACATCTTCTGATTAGTTCTTGCACGCGTGCTCTACAAAAAGCGGGTGAGCAATGACGCATAATCTGTTATGTGTAATGTGACAGAACAGCAACTTCAGCGTGTAATCCGGCACTGGCGTTTTCTTTCTTATTTTTTCGAATTCGCTCACGCTATAAGCACATATTCGCAAACAAACATTAGCGAGGATCTGTGCACCACGTTGTCATTTGGTTGCGTAAACACGCGAAAGAAAGACGCTCTATATCCATTACGTGTCTCGTATGCGGTGCTATCGCGGCAGCAAAAATCAAACGATGATGAGAAGAAAAATAAAGCATAGGAAAGACGCGCGGAGGCGCTCTCATACTTATCCAGAACCGTCATTTTAAAGATGGCGGTTCCTCAGTTCCGCTATAAGTAGTCGCGACGTGCCACGCGGGCACCGAAAACTGATTACTAGCGAAAGGCGATAATTTACCCTTATGTTTCGTGTCTCATCATTCATTCTAGCGCAGTGGTCTGCGACTGACGCAGGAACAAGCACTTGCGGCGCGGCGTGCAACTATAGTGTAGCTTCGAAGCCGCCGGCGGACAAAATGTTTGCGTTGTGATTTGAGCGGAAAACTGAACATGTCGGACAGAATATGCTTAGATTGACCTCTGATCGATTTTTTTTTTTTTTTTACAGCGAAGCTGTGTATTGCTTTCGCCCCTGTATGCCTCCCCCGCATGCGTTCCCAGGGGAAGTTCCCTGGCCGTCTTACGTCCGCATGGTCTACAGAATTCTGGAGTATACCAGGCCGACCCGCGGTGGAGGTGCTGTGTGCGGAGCAGGCTTCAAGCACTCCACCAACTTCAAAAAATAGGTTTAACATCTTGAATCCCAATAGAACCACATAAACTCGGCGTTGTAAGAGAAATACTATACAGGCTGTCCCACATAACTTGAGCCAAAGCTTTAAATTTGAAAGGCCCTCCGGACGCGAGTTGAACCTAATGCATGACGTTGGCACTGACCTATAGAGTTACTCAGGCTATTTCTTTATTTTCCCCTTAACTAACGAATTAGTTATGTTTAATTAATCAACTTTTTAAGTATTGGTTGCAGAACCCAAGTGTGATACGCAAATTGATAGAAAACCTTGAGAAACCTTTCTATATATTGTTTCCAGCACGATATATCTCACGTGGTCTTTTTTTTAGCCCGCAAAATATGAAAAAAGGCCACGTGACGGGGTGATTGCACATAGTTATTGTGCTGCTCTCAAGCGTGCGATGGATGAACAAGGTCGGCTGCAGCGAGGCTGGCCCACGACAGGGCGTTATGCCTGGCGTAGATATCTGGGCGTGCGGCTATGATCAGATGGCGGCGCAAATGCGTGCTGCTGGCCGAACGATGCCGAAGCGATAAAGTTGCGTGGTTCAAGTTGGCCTTCACGCGCAGTATTTGCTTTAAATCCAGTTTGAGGAATAATGAGATGGGGGAAAGACTGTGGCGACGGCGCCTGTGCACGTTGCCTGCGCTTCTGTGGTTATAACGTCACGCGCGTCGGATGCGCCCGCGCGGCTGCAGCAGCGGTTGCGGCAGATGTAAGGAAGGTGCGGTGACCGCGGCGGCGCTTGTGTCGACGTAGTGTGGTGGCGTATGAAAAAAAAATATTGTATGATTTCATAATGTATGCACTCCATGTATGCAGTCCATGTATGCAGCCTAAACAGCTTCGCTAGTAATTCGTCCCTATATGAATGTTGCGGCCCCACGAATTTTTGTTCAACCTAAAGTAGATTTCGCCACATCCTTGTCCAGATGAACCGCACCAATAGCGATTCCCCACAGCCAGAGGTCCACCATCTGCTTTGGTTTCCCTTCTTGGTCCTCGCCCTCAACTTCACAACTTTTCCCGGTTGCATCCCCCTCACCTAATAATATACGGTATGGTATAGCATAGACTCCAACCCTCGCGCTCACCTCTTGCGTGACCATACACCACCCTCCCTCACCTTGGTCCGCAACTCTCGTAACATGTCGATCCTCTCAAGTCGGTAACACATTAAAGAGAAATACTATGTAAACACCAGACTACTCTTAAAGCAAGTTGAAGAGGAAGGAGGGAGGGGCGGCGGCAGCGCTCTTGTTCATCTACTTTCTTTGTCTCTTGCCTGGCTTTTGCGCTGCGTTTCTTTTCATCAGTAAATAGCAAAGATGAGTGCTCATTCAATGAAACACTTCTTGGTTGGTATAGTCAGCAGGAGCGGCAAAAAGCAAACTGATTTGTTCTTCGAATCTCTTGTTCAGCCGTACTCACCGTGGAAGCCCAGTGGCACTGCTGAGGATGCGGATTCGATCCCGGCGCCTGCTTTTAGATAAGGCGAATTGCAAATATGCTCCTGTAAGTTAGATTTGGACGCACGTTAAAAAATTCCGGATGGTCAAAATTAACCCAGAGTCTCCACAGTAATGCGCGCGTCGCAATCAGATCGTGTTTTTCACACTTAAAGCTCCAGAATGTAATTTATTTTTCTTCGTCAACTGTGGTGCGTACGTGTTACGTATTTGATCTTTATTATCGTCATCGTTCTTTCGGAACATTTTAGTGCTCATTCTACAGCGTTGTCACTTGCAGTGACGCCTTACCAGTAGGTTACCGTACGTATAGCGACAGGGTAACTGCTGCTCACGTTTACCCTCGCCCTCACCAATTTTTCAACGTTACTTATTTCACCTTCTCCCGACAGGGTGAGGGAGAGGGAAAAATGATGGTAAGAACGGCCACCCGCCACAGTGTAACCAAACCAGTATACTATGGGGAAAATTTGCGCGCTTTAAGGCCTGTCTTGTCTTCAAACAATAATCGCAATCTGTCTACCATGCAGCGCCTTCTTTGACGTGACGCTCTAGGCAATTTCACGTCACGAAGGGCATGCACATATTAGCGTGACAGGAACGTACCGAGACCGTGGTGCTAAAGCAAGTGCGTGCAAGATGGAGGACGAGTATAGTTTGGGCGCTATACAAGTCCCAAATAGTGTAAAAAATGTCAGAGTGCGTGAGTGAATGCCATATATTGAATAAAAAAAATTGAATTATGGGGTTTTACGTGCCAAAACCACTTCCCGATTGCGAGGCACGCCATAGTGCGGGACTCCGGATTAATTTGGACCACCTGGAGTTCTTTAACGTGTGCCTAAATCTAAGTACACGGGTGTTTTCGCATTTCGCCCCCATCGAAATGCGGCCGCCGTGGCCGGAACATATTTTGAATAGATTCGTTCAAGTATGCAGACTGAAATACTAAATGCTTCGGAAATTTTCGAATTGTATGACCAGCGGACGATATAAATGCCTGACGTTATGACATGGGAGGACATACATTCAGAGATATTAAGGAACACCCTTTAGCTGAATTTACCTGATGCCTGGATAATCCTGGATAATCAGGCTTCACACCGTTTTTGTAGACATCGTGAAATAGCTCCTTCTGCTACACCAACTATAACCATCAACAAATATCTTTCATTATCAGACGTTACAATGGTGCGCCGATGAAAGGCATGTGTGTCACGCCTCGCCAGAGCACTCGCTGCTTTCTGCATTGCATACCACGGAAGCAAATTGCGCCAGACGCTAGAAACATTTGTCGTCGCCAAAGAATTTTTCCTCCCTCTTGTCGGTTCTGCGGTGCATGTTATTCCTGTCGTCCCTTCCACCTACATAAATATGAGAGGGGGAGGAGGAAGGGGAGGAAAGAGAATGCCTAAGAAGAGAAAAAGTGGAAAAACGACAAAAAATATACCGCAGTACGCCTACGGTCGCAAATGTGGCCAGTGCAACAAATAATTACCTCTAAATATACACATTCATGTTCTCCCTAGCAACCGCAGGAAGTAACCGCGATTATAGCCCAGCTACCGCCTGTTGGTGTTCATCCACGTGCTCACTCAAGAGAAGCATCGCGGGTTGAAAGTAATATAAAAAAGGAGAGAAGACTTTGGCGTCTCTTGGTTACTAATGGAGCCTCATATATAGGAAGCCTCCATTTCTACCCGTCGCTCGCAATTAAATAGCGAAACTATGAAAAACTTTGCGACAGCAGGGCGACCATGAAGGAAACAATTGAGCGGTTTTCGTACTTGCAAATAATTACCTAGAAAATGCATCGGCAGCCATACTTAAGGAAGCCAAGCAATTCTGAGGCGGGAGGAAAGGTTACGAGGAGGGGAAGGCGTGCGAAATCTTCGGTTCTGCGGTGGGCGTCTCAGAGGCGAGAGCTTTCCACAAACTCGCTTAGTTACAGCCTGCAACCCCCTGTGTTTATTTCATGCCACTGCTCTTGTCGTTCTTGTCGTTCTTGTCGTTCTTTTTTTTTAATGCGATTGCCGAGCCGGCAACTAAATGTTCGCTGCGATTTTCTCAATAATTTGCTGTCATTCTAAGTCTACGATAACACGTGGCGCGAAGTAATAGCTCCATGTACAATAAAATTTAAAAAATTAGGCCCGCGATGATAGCTTGAAGTTAGTGTTCCCCCACTCACCCCTCACCCTCCAATGCCCAATCGAAGGAAAGAACAGTTTACACACACAAACACACACACACACAATATATATATATATATATATATATATAAATATATATATATATATATATATATATATATATATATATAAATCGTGTCTGTGTGCGTTCTCTCCAGAAAGAAAGTTAAGCGCGTGCCATCGGGCACAACAGCGTAATGCCAACGCTTTTACGCCACCACGGTAGGTTATCTGCTAAAGCAAATAATCTTATGATTCAATAGTTTTGGCCACATGCTGCGATTGTACAATTTTACCTGAGCAGCTTATATCGTGAAGTCATGCCTGCTTAGCAGAAATCCTAAGACTAGCACTACATTCGAGATATCCGTATCGAAATCTGCTAAAAAAAAATGAATAAGCTTCCAGTTAACTTCACCTGCTCTAGGGGCACTATTTGGAAGCTCGAGACTTTAACACCAATGCATTTTGTAGTACATCTCAAGGGCGGACATCTCTAAAGTGGGGCTAGGCTCGTTACTTATCCTAAGCCGAGATGACTTCACTACTGCTCGGCCACAGTTTAGAAGATCGAACGCGTGCCTTAAAGTGAATGGTCCAAAATGTAACTATTGAACACTTTTTATTATTCACCATACAGTGCGATTTTTCAATCAAATAATGTCTGCCTCTTTAAGTGCTGCACCTGAACAGGCTGCACAGCGCAATCTTTCACCGGCGATTTCTAAAGAAATCTGTTCTAACTAAAAAAAAAAAAGGAAAAGAAAATGCAGGAAAAGAGGTCGGGTAAATATTGCACATGCCTACGTCAGTGCGCGTTGTCAAGACAACTGCACTCCTTTTTACTCAGAGCCCCGAAAGGAGTACTAACGCGCGCATTCCTTCAGAGAGGTAATCCTCATATTAATTATTTTAATGTCGAAGCGCAGATTCATGTCGAAGCATAATGCGGAAGGGCAGATTCTAGCAACATGAGTACAATGTAAGGCGGATGCATTAAAAGGTGCCTCCAGCCGACTGAATAACATGCGGCTGCTGCTACCCACGAGCCGTACTAAAGCTGTATCATCACTGGTATTAATAAAGCCATTACGCGGTCGAAATGGTTCCAGCAAAATAGAGAGCCGACAAAAGGGGCAAGCGCATTAGTGGAGCTTTTCCGCGACTCTCACCGAGAAGGAGCATAACTAGATACATTGATATCCGGTTTTCTTTTGTGCATCTTTCAATGGGTTCTTACATGGCGCATATAAAATCCTGACTCTTCCGGTAAAGCGATACGTATACAGGAACATCTTTTCTTAACCTTTGCTGGACGGCTAGTGCTAGGCCTCTTTGGTGTTTTATATTGTGTTTCTGTGCTGTTTGGTCGGAGCTATGCAAAGCAACAAAAGCCCGAATTTGTTAACAATTGGTTACTCTGACGAGAACGCTGTTGGAGGAAAGCTGACATCAGAGGCAAAAACAGGTTTGCTAGATTGCTTGTGAGGACCACGCAGGAGTGAATATATCATCGCAGGTAGAAATTGCGCGTGTGTCCACACTATATGCAGCATTCTGGAGTGTCTTGTGTAAATAGCTGCTAAGTACAGCACGCAAATGGCGAATTCTCTCATGGGTCCGGGGGGCAGTGAGAGATGTAAAAAAGAAGTGCAACATGCCTGTACAGTAATACGGACGGGCTTCCCAAGACCACTTGAGTGTACGAGCGTTGGTCGTTATACGTTACGGCTTAAGGTCTCCGTCTCTCTCACCCCCCTTCCCCTTTCTGCTCCGCCCCTTTACAGCGTACCAGCGTCGCCAGAGGTTATGTTTACACAAGCAACATAGCATAATAGCAGGGCGACCGCCAAATAATTGCAGGTTTGAGGCGGATATGTTTGCACTGCATCCTTCATCCTGCTATCTGAATACAGGAGCCACGCAGTTGCTGGCGTTTCTCCATGAAGCGAAGTGCAAAGCTTCTTCGTTCACGCTCGCGTAATAGGCAGGCATTCGATCCGTCACGCCATCGCGGCGTGCAGAGAAACCATACTCAAGGCGAATCCGCAAATAGGCTGTGAGCTTAAAAAGGGCTATTGCCTCTTCAGTCACACAAAAAAAAGAACAACATTGCATTTCGCTTGAATATGTTCATGGGTAATCCTTTTACCATATTTGGATGATACTTCTGTCTTGATCACTGTCATATGGTGATTTATTTATTTTTTCGTTTAGAGAGAGAGAAAATAATGCAGAGTAAGGCAGGGAGGTTAACCAGAGGTAGTTCCGGTTGGCTACCCTGCACAGGGGGAAGGGTTAAGAGGGATAAAAAGAGAAAAGAGTGGAAGGAGGAGATAGAAAGAAAGGGAGACAAGCACGAACAGAGCGCGTACACTGCAGAGCGGTAGGGGGCGGCATTCTTAGAGTCTGTCGTGAAGCCCCGTAGACCGCAAGAACCTTAATAGCGCGAGTAGGGCCTTCAGCGCAGATGTTCTTTCGAAGCATTGGCCTAAAGCTTTTAGTTCTGAAAGTGGACGATAGTCCAACTGGTCCAGTACTCTGCACATCACTTGTCTCTCACTCACACTCTCACGTCACTTGTTTTCGTTTATTTTCTTATATTACATTTGGCGCCGCGTTTAACGCGTATACTGGCCTTCACATGCGCATAACCCGTAGTGGTCGCTTATTGGCTGTGACGTTGCCCTGCTAAGCGTGAGGTCGCGGGATGAAATCCCGGCCGTGGCGAACGCATTTCGATGGGGGCAAAATGCAAAAACGCCCAAGTCCCGTGCATTGGGGGCACGTTCAAGATCCCCAGGTGGTCAAAATTAATCCGGAGTCCCCCACTACGGCCTGCCCCATAATCAAATCGCACTTATGGCACGTAAGACCCAAGAATTCAACTGAATGTACATGCGCTTCACGAAGTGTTACCTGAAACCATAGCAGAGTGGCGGGGCGCTTTTAGCATTCCTGGCTTCCTTGACTGTAGTACCCGCCCCGAGTAAGATAAGGCTGAAACGATGACATGCACATACAAGGACTCTTGGCAATAACTAGATATAGACTGCGGCCACGTGAGAAGCACGGCTATGCATACTTTTCACGGAAACCTCGTCGTAATAACACAGGGGCGCTATAGTGACGAGAATGGTTTGGATTTCCATTTACTCGAAGTGGCCTTACCGAACACTTCGCGTATGCTGCGCACGTTACTTACGCATGGTTGTGGTAACTCCCCGCAAGGAATATGGCAGAGTTGAAGGACCAGTGCAGCAAAAGTGCCCGGCTGGATGACCCATTCAATTTCAGCAATCGCTTAGATGCCGACCACGGTGCGAAAATTAGTATTAGCACAAAATAAACACTATATATATATATCGAAAACACTGGTCCGTGTATTTTTTTTCTCACAGCTAGTAACTGTTTATAGCACGTCAAGGTCTTTTTCTTTTGCCTCCTTTCTTTTTTCAACGCAGGGAACGTGTTACGCGCACGATATCGTCCACAGACTTAAAAACGCCTTAACCCATCCACGGATCGAGCCTGAGTAAGCTATGTGGTATAGCCGAGTAGTTATGTACCGTGAGGCCAACCGTGCCGATAGTAAAAACGCCGCTCAAATTAGTATAGCTCCATGCAGCTGCGACTTCGCCTTCGCAGTACGCTGCTCATCAGTGGATATACCAAAATGTGCTTGTGAGTCGCGCGGCGCTCTCTAGATGTCAGTTATGTTACACGGGAGATGGCTGAGTACAAAGGGGCTGCTCTACGTCGCCGCCGCTATTTGAGTGACGACACAGGATTGAACTGATAGAGCACACAAGACACGCCGAATGAACTGTGAGAAGAAACTATTCTCGCCTATTGCAATTTGCTAAATGTTTCTGAGGATCTTGGGGAACTATTTCTTGTTTGTTCCAGCGCCTTTTTAGATTACTTTTTTCGTCTGGGGTGAGAAAGCAACGGAGTGTGATGAGCGAGTAGGTTGCGGAGCACCGTGAGCTCGCAGGAGACATGGTAGCAACGGCACCTGTTTTCATTTAGTTTTCATGCCTGGTCCCTTCCACCTCGCTGTGTCCGCCAGAATTGGTGACAGAGCGAGGGATATGTTTGCCGGCGTAGTAGTACTCGCCTACGTGCTACTCTGCAGAGAATGGGCAGAGGGGAAAGAAAAATCTTAAAGAAGGTCAGAAGAAAATTTTAAGAAATGAAAAAGAAATAGCACAACTTGATATCTTGATTGCACTTTTAGCATCTTCAGTCAACTTCATTTGAGTCCGATTTATCATTTTAATTTCACTGCTGGCTTTTTATGATGTACATTAGAGTCGAAATGATGACTAGGGTCGTGAAAGGTGGTCAATTGGTCCAAGGCAATCAACTAAGAAATGGAATGCTTGTCATGACATTAATGCAGAGTGTCAGGGACCTAATTTGCACCTAAGTGCCAAAAGGCATGATAGGGTGCTGCCATAATTGTCTCACCTATGGCCCTTCGTTTACGCTGCGCTCTGCAGTCGAATAGAATGTATTCAATCGATTCCAGAGAGGCACATTTGCCGCAACAGGGACTTGTAGTTTGACCAATTCGACACAAAAGGCTGTTTCTCTACGCTACGTTAAGCCGAACCAGTGGTGATACAGCGCCTTCCAATAACGATGCTACGCAGAACATTTGTGCTGCGGGTTCAATGAGCAGCGCGCCTTCAAGGACGACGCTTTTTTTTTTTTTGCTCTCAACAGCACGTGCGCACACGTGGGAGTCGATTCGGCCAACGACGAGTGATGAGTGGCTTCGAAGCCGCTCTTCCCGTGAGAAGAGTGCGCCCAGTAGCCACTACTGAATGAACGATCCCTATTCAAGAACCACCTAGGAAGACACGAGGTGCTTAAGAACGAAACAGGAAAAGAAAAAAAAAAGTACGTTGCGTCTATCCCTCGAGTACAGCTTAACGCAACGCATAAACAGACACGCATAAACAGAAACGCGTAAAAAAAAAAAAGGAGTACCTCTCCATGCTCGTGAGAATCCCGCCCCCTGCTATATCATGCCCCAGCGGTATCAGGTCGAGACGACGTGCGCTTCACGCCAGAAAAGACAAATGCCCCAGAAACTGATTCGTGAGGACGCGCCTTGTTCGCGGAGATACGCTGCAACGAGGGACAAAGGCGAAGCCTTGGAGGGTGGGCGCTGTACGCCGCGCTGTTGTGCCGCAGTACCCTCCTCGCTGCGTCTTCTTCTCCGTCTTTCTTTTTTCGTTGTCGTCTATTTGTTTCCCACATCCTTCCCATCCATACAGGCGGAGGAAGCATAGCGCGCGATGTGGGAAACCGCTTTCTCGTGCTTCATCCCGGCCGCCCTCGTCGCGAGGTCGAACATGAGGATCCCGCGCGAGTGATTGAAAATCTTTCGTGCGCGTCAGCTGGGACCGCGCTGCCTCCATTCTTAATCCTGCTCATTGAAAACGTGCGAACAATTAATCACCGTGCGCACTTTCAGCGGTGCTGTTGGGGCATCGCCTTTGAAGTTTATTTTGGTTCCGGGCCCGGAAGTGCCTATGCACTTAAGCGCCTGTTCGCTAGCTGTAGAAACTTTGAAGAGCGTGAAAAAGGTCGGAACACAGCGTTCTCCCGCGAAGGTGGTTCTTTCTGACACGCTCCGACTCCGTACGCTGCTTCTATTTTTCAATGTCGCTGTGGCTGAACAAACCTATTTTCCTTTATTTCACTGAAGTGTATCGGAAAAATAACTGGGGCAAATTTACAATTTTCGGACGCAGCCTTAGTTTTTTTTTTCTGTTTCTTTCTCTCTCTCTACACTGCACCTCGACGTGTTTGCCCACCTAGCTCTGCCTGGCTGTCTCTATGCTTTGAATCTGCGCAGCAAAAGAAGCTATATATATATATATATATATATATATATATATATATATATATATATATATATATATATATATAAATATATATATATATATATATATATAAATATATATATATATATATATATATATATATATATATATATATATATATATATATATATATATGTATATATAACTGAAAGTACCCTGAGGGAGAGGGTTCCACACTCGTAGATGTTGGGGGAATAATAAATGCTATTCGTTTACGCCAACGCCTCCATTGTGCCATCCTTCTTAACATATGCAAATGCCACGTAGCTGGCCAGAACCAAAGTAATGTTCCTTGCCGTCGCTTCGAGATATTCATATCATCTTTTGCATTAAGCCTAATTACATAATTTTTCCTAATTAGTTAATGAAGTTCTCAAATATTTTAATTAGAAAGTCTCAATGAGAAAATTGTAGAGCAACATGAAAAACTCCCGATACAGCTTTCTGTTGCTTGATACGTGCTGCATAAAAGGGTTTTTCCGAGCGAGAAAGAAGCCCGGGAATGCACGCGAACTGCCTCGAGTGGTCAGTCACGCGGCAATATTGTGTGTATTTGCGGGATCGTTTCACGCTCGGAAAAACAGTTTTATGTAGCGCGTATTGCGCGACAGAAAGCTGTATCGGGAGCTTTTCATGTTGCTCTAAAGTTTTTCACTTTACACTTTTCATCTAGTTATAATATTTGAGAAGTTAATTACTTAAAACTAATGATGTAATTGGGAGGAATGCAAAAAATAATCTGAGTCGCAAACAATATTGCCTTGGTTCTGTCTAGCGACGTGGCATTTGTATATTTTTAAATATTGATGCATGCTAGTTTGGGCACCTCATATATATATATATATATATATATATATATATATATATATATATATATATATATATATATATATATATATCTTGTAGCCGATGAGCTTACAAGGCTTATCCACTTGTAACAAATTTTGAGTATGGCACAGGTTGCAAGAGATGCACCCTTAATCAATCGGCAAAAATGCACTGTTCCACTGACTTGTTCTCACAAAAGCATATTCTATGCATTGAACCACAAGATTAACTGGAACGCCCACGTAGTTCACGGCACAATTTGGCAACGAATATCACGAAACTGCTGTCGCGTACGTGGTTCCGCTCTGGCAAGATGAGAACCCAAAGGGGATTACAACAGCCCAAAGGAATGGGACGCTCTGAGAAAATGGTGAAGCCTGCTATCCCATTAGTTTCATTTTATTAATTGTTCAGGGAGCTTGAAACAACGTCGAAGTAAACGCAACGCAATAGCAGTCAGGGGCGAATTTCCCGAGTTCAAGTCTGTTTCGCACTCTTGCAAGAAAGTGGTACGCGTATCCTGAGCCTAATTGTCAGAGCGACGTCCCTATACGCAGTCCTCTCCCACGCACACGACGTCCTATAGGCGGTAGGCACTACAGTGTTTGGTACGAAAAAGAACGGTGTTTAACCGCGGTCGTCGGCAGGCGCACACCAACTGAGGGGATGAGCTGGGCTGGTCAGCGGAGCTCGGTCTCTTCGCTGTTCGACCAACTATCGCGTCGTGATTGGAAGTCTCGAAGAACCCCGCTGCGCACTTCGATCCGTCCTGGCATGGGACGCGGCCGCGCGAGCAGCAGGAATTTAGCGTCTGCGCAAGGACTCTTAAAGTGGAAGTCGCATGGCGAAAAACGAGCGCAAGACAAAAAAAGAGAGAAAGACTACCGAATAGAGCCCTTCGACGCTTCCCCTGTCGTTTGGCTCAATTGCTGCCAACAGGTATTTTCTCCTGCTGCTATCGTCCGAGGACGTTGCCGTCCCTTCCGGGCGTCAGTGAACTGCCCGATGGCTGCCGGTCCTCCCAAGACGGACGCCCCACGCTATCTCGGAGCTGTCGGATGAGGCAGAACCTGCGGAGCCCGCGCACCGCCGAGTGCATCGGTATGCGCGCGCCGTTCTCGACGACGCAAAGATCCCGCCGCGCGGTGCACCTTTTTTTGCTCGCTCGTTTCCCCTCCCGCTGCACTGGCGAGCAGTCCGTCGCCGACGTCGGTCGGCCCTCTGTAGCTGAGTCACGCGTCAGGCGCACGCGTGGCTGGATATACAGTGTAGCCAGCCAGTTTCCAGGGGAGATATCGGCCGGCGGCATGCAGCACTGCTATCATTTCGCTCTCTTCATTCACCTCTATTCGCGATTCGCGAACACGGCGATGGGATTTTTTTTTTTCGGGTTTCGTTCGCCCGCTTGGCGTCCCGGGGTGCCCATATATTTTAGGACTTGTGTTTACTTGCCTGCATATCTGTGGGGCTCGAGGCGAACGCACTAAGAAAACGGTCTTATTCCCGGCAGTGTTAGGAGATGGCGTCCGAGTGTTGGTTGCACCTCCGTCGTTCCATCTTTGTGCTTTGCCGCGTCGAGACCTCATGAGTCATTCTCCGAGCCATCGACCTCGGCCGCGTCTCCTCGACGCCCGTGTAGTGTCAGATTCCCGAACGTGTATACATTGCCAGATACACGCATCCTACAGTGGCTTGGTCCAACAAGGGAGAAAAATCGGCAAGTATGGCATGCGACGAACGAATTTGCTACGTTCCTGGTGGGCTGCGATGGCGCGGATTATTTCGTAAGCCACTTGGAATTCGAGCGTCGTCCCCGCGAAGCCTTTAGGGAGGAAAGAAAGAAAGGCTACTGGCGAGCAAGTAGCCTCCTCACGCGGAGATTAAACTGAGTATATTTGCACCGACATGGGGCTGACCGCGGAACGTGTGTCGGCTCGGTAGCAGCTTGGTGTCGACATATATCTTGCCGCTGAGATAACCCGTGCCTATAGTGCAATGGTGTGAGGAATCTGCTTACAACTTGCATAAGCCACATTTGCGAACGGCTTTCTTTATGCGAAGCGGAAAACGCGGTACCAGCGGCAACAGCAGCCGGTTCGAGCGCGGTTTCCAACAAGTACAAGATAGGCAACAAATTTATGCACTGCTCCAAAGAAGCGCTCGGCCGCGGTGGCCGCATTCAGATGGGGGCGACACGCAACAAACGCCCGTGTCCCGTGCATCGGTGACGCGTTAAAAAAATCCACGCGGTCAAAATAATTCCTCGCCCCCCCACCCTCTCTCTACGGCGTGCCTAATAACCAGATCGTGGTTTTGATACGTAAACTTAATTATTTTTCACATAAGCGGATATTTAGGAACGTTTCTTATAAGCAAGCATGTCAAAAGACAAAGCAAGCCTGCGTTCTCTATTATTGTTTATGCAGCAGTTAACATTTGTATTCGCGTTTGCTTACTTACTTGATGAGCTGCGGCTTGTCTTTGAGGTGTGTTCTTTAGATGCTCTCGTGTGCAGTTCATAGTTGCACATGGGTTGAGTTCGTAAATGGGCCAGCGGAGAGGAAAGAGAACCGAGACAGATTCTGAACCAACTCTGGATAATTAGTAAGAATGGTACGTACGTACCCCCTTTGGCCCCGGTCGCCATGGATACATCCGAGACATCCCACGTGGCGCGCGCGCCCAAGCGTCGAGCGGTAGAGAACAGAGAGGAAGACGAGACCATAAAATTGCTCTCAGAACTCAAGAATGCTTTCGCCAGCATGCAGGCTAGCTTAGCAAAGGTCCAGGAAGCTATATCGCACCCAAAAATGGGGTTAGGTGCACTCAGTGAACGGATAGGCAAATTAGAGGAGGTCGATGCCAGGAGAGAACCCAGCCCCGCTCATTCGCAAGTCGCAGCACGACGTCATGTACTAGCACCACCGACGGAGGGCGCGATTCTCAGGGCCGTTCAAGCCTCCTCTCAGCCTAGCCATGGATAGTGCGGACGAGAACTTTAGTATTTGGCAATGGAACTGCGGAGGGTTTCCCAACAAGAAGCCGCTTCTGCAGCAATATTTAAGAACTCTCACGGTTAAGCCCCAAATCATCGCTATTCAGGAAGTTGCAACTAGTACTCCTATCAAACTCGCAGGTTATCTGGTAGTATCCTCACATTCAGGAGGCAGGGGAGTTGCTACCCTTGTCAGCAAAACGTACAATTGCCTCTCTCGCGACCTCGGCATCGAGTACGTCATGACTGAAATCCTCATGAACCCACCCAGAAAGGGCCTCAGAAGAAACAGCCTTTATATCCTCAACGTATACTGCACCCCCAGCTACCGCAGGGCGAGGGCGAACTCTCTCCTCAAGAGGGCCGTCAGCCTTGCCGGTGGGCACCCCCTTGTCATCGTCGGGGATTTCAACGCTCCACATAGAGTGTGGGGGTACACCCATGACACGCCCAAGGGACGCGAACTGTGGCAGACTGCGATGGAACTGGACTTGACCCTTATCACCGATAAGGACTTCCCCACTAGGAGAGGCAACTCCGCATGCCGGGACACTACCCCAGACCTCTCTTTTGTCAAGAACGTAGGGGAGGTCAAGTGGGTCAACATGGCTCTAGACCTCGGAAGTGACCACTACGTCATCGAAGTCTCCCTCCCGATAGCCCGCTATAAGACGAGGAAATTCAAGCTGATCGACTGGGACGTTTTCCGCAAGATCAGAGCCGAGCGCGCACCGATGGCGGAGACAGATTTTGAAGGTTGGTGCAAAGGGATAAGGGATGACGCCGCGGCAGCAACCAAGGAGGTCGTCACTGAGCTCGACGTTGACAAGATGGATAGCAGATTGGCGCACCTGCTGGAAGCCAAGCAAGCCCTCCTCACGAGATGGAAGGGGCAGAAGCATAACAGGCGGCTCCGCAAGAAGGTTTCGGAAGTTAACAGGGAGATTGAACATCACTGCAAGAACCTGTGTAAGCAACAATGGGATGAGCTCTGCGAATCCGTCGAGGGTCAGCTCAGATCAGGCAAGAGCTGGGGTCTGCTCAAACACCTTCTCGATGAGGGCAGCACCAGATCCAGCCAGAGACGATCCCTCGCGCGAGCCATCCACCTCGCTACGGACTCTACCCCGGACGTGTCTATTGTCGACAGGCTCATAGAGAAGTACCTGCCGGTCGCGGATAGCTCTGCCCCTACCCAGTTCCCGGACTACGCGGGGTGTGCGGTGCCGGAGTTGGACCAGGACTTTACCGCGGCCGAGATCCGAGATGTCCTCTTCTCACTCAACGTCAAATCTGCCCCTGGTCCAGATGGCGTCACTAACAGGATGCTGAGGAATCTCGATGATGAGTCGATAGACTTCCTCACTGAAAGGATTAATGAAGTCTGGCGCAGTGGACAGGTCCCCACACAGTGGAAGGCGGCCTGCACGGTACTCATCCCCAAACACGGTAAAGCACCAGGAATAGAGAATCTACGACCAACTTCCCTGACGTCCTGCGTTGGTAAGGTTGCAGAGCATGCCCTGCTCAACCGGCTCAGGGTGCACATCGAGGCCAATGACATGTACACCCCCAATATGATTGGTTTCAGAGCTGGCCTCTCGACACAGGACGCCATGAAGCTGATAAAGCATCAGATCATCGACCGGAGCACGGGAGATACCAGAGCCATCCTTGGACTAGACCTGCAGAAGGCATTCGACAATATTTCACACGAGTTCATTCTCCAGTCTATTGCCGGCCTCGGGCTCGGGAAGAGGGTCTACGACTTCGTCCGATCCTTCCTTAGCCAGAGAACTGCCAAGCTCAAGATCGAAGGATACCTTTCGCAAGAGATCACCCTCGGTTCACGCGGCACGCCTCAGGGCTCAGTCATCTCGCCAACATTATTTAACATCGCAATGATCGGGCTTTCTAAGGAGCTCGCGAAGATTCAAGGAATCAACCACACTATCTACGCAGATGACATCACCATCTGGTGCGTCGGCGGGAGCGACGGCCAAGTTGAAGCCGCCATGCAGAGCGCCATCGATGCGACCGAGCGCTTCCTCCGCCCCACTGGGCTCAGATGTTCTCCATCAAAATCTGAGCTACTTCTCTACAAGAAAAGACCCAGAGGTGGCGGCCATCGTGATTGGAAACCGGCGTCCGAAAGCGAAATACGGCTTTTCACTGGTGGCGGGTCTCCGGTGCCTAGAGTGGACTCACTCCGAATATTGGGGATGTATATCGATTCTAACGGTTCCAATGGAACCGCACTCAGAAAGATCACCGCCAAGACGGAGAGTGCTCTCGGCCTCATTCGGAGGATCGCCAACAGGCACCGGGGAATCAAGGAAGAAAATCTCATCCGCATTATACATGCTTTTGTTCTCTGCCACCTTTCATACTCGGCGGCCATGCATAATTGGCATGTGGCTGAGAAGAACAAGCTCAATTCACTCATCAGAAAGGTTTTTAAGCTTGCCCTCGGCTTGCCTGCAAGCACCCAAACCGAAAACCTGTTGAAGCTCGGAGTCCACAACACGCTCGAAGAGATTATCGAGGCACAAGAGCACCCACAGCTGCTCAGGCTATCCGGCACCCCGACGGGCCGCAAGATACTCGACGAGATGGGCCTCAATGCTGTTGACCAGTGCCCTGACGCCATGCGGATTCCCAGCGACATCAAGTCTCAACTGCACATCGCGCCCCTGCCTCGCAATATGCACCCCGCAAACAACGTCGGCAGACGTCGGGCCAGGGGTAGAGCTCTAGTCGAGCATGTCCGCAATAACCACATTGAGGCAAGCTTCGTGGATGCCGCGGCATATGTCCAACAAGAGGCATTCGCCGTCTCCATTGTAGATTCCAATTCAAGGCTCACTTGCTGCGCTACGGTACGCACTTCAAGGCCCGTGGTAGCCGAACAGGTTGCAATCGCGCTGGCTGTGCTCGATGGTCGCAGAGAGGCAATATATAGTGATTCCAAGGCAGCCATTAAGGCCTACCAAACCGGTATGGTCTCCCCCCAGGCCCTCCGCATTCTCCAAAGCGCCAAAAGTATCTCTCCGCATTCTCTATTTTGGTTTCCCGCTCACTTGGGGTTGATTGAGGGTTCTCCCTCTAACCCTAACGAGGGCGCACACGAGGCCGCGCGAGGACTCACTGACCGCGCCGCCTCAGCAGTCCCTCAGCCCCGCGGTGAACCCTTGCTTACGTTTAACGAGATCACCACGCACTACTATCTGTCAAGACGGGTCTTCCCCCTCCCGCACCCCGCCTTATGTAGGGCGCGGGCGGTTACCCTTCGACTTTTACAAGCCCGTGCGTACCCTAACCTCGCGGTTTTTCATGCCATATACCCCGAAAGATACCCCAGTGCGGACTGCCCTGCCTGTGGACTAAGGGCAACATTGGACCATGTGTTGTGGGGGTGTGAAGCCATCGGCTCCTCCTTCAGCGAGGATAGGTGGGCTGCGCTCTTGGGCAGCCCCGAACTCAGCGACCAAACCCTGGCCGTCCAGAGTGCCCGCGACCGGGCCGTCAAGCTCGGCTTGGCGGTCCCTACGTGGGACTAGCCGGGTGGCGCGGGGTCTCCCCTGCGTCTTCTCTGGACCAAAATAAAGTTACTTCACTCACTCACTCAACTCTGGATAATGAAGTAAGGTAGACAACAATGAGGTACTGTGCCTTATTTGTCCTAGCACTTCGGAAGTATGATTTCTTAGCGGTAATTAAGCCAGCTTAAAATGAGATGCGGTACAAAACGCAGCATTTTAACTTATTATCAGTTCTGTGTTAATCGTGCAATTCCATTGATTTCAAGTCGTTTCGACAGGTCTCCTTACTCGATCGGTTAAAAAAACCTTAGCTGCGATTCGTTCATAGATGCCAGCGAAAGAAAGAAAGAAAGAAAGAAAGAAAGAAAGAAAGAAAGAAAGAAAGAAAGAAACAAAGAAACAAAGAAACAAAGAAAGAATATCAACCAGTGACGTACTTGACCGTTCCCAGTATATAAAGCAAAATTACGCACGATTTTTTTTTTTGCAGTAGACACGAACTATTCCTGGAACAGTAGTGATGTAGCGTTCTATATCAGCTTGTTTAAGTAGCTACAATGAACGAAAATTGGGGCTTGGTAGGCTAGCTTGGCAAAAGTAATCAGGGTCGAAGAGAGAGTAGAGCGAAGGCTTTACTACAAGCCTTCGGTAGGCACAAGGAAGTGCTGTTCGTAGACGCTGCAGAATGCGAGGATCGACGTGCTTTCGCAGTGGCAGTCCTCAATACCGACAAACAATTAGTCAGTTCGTGTAGTATACGCGGCAAAAACCCCGAGGTAGCGGAAGAGGTGGGGATAGCCCTAGCGATCGTTAATCCCAGTTGCAGATAGGTGCTCGGTGACTCGCAGACGGCGGTCAGAAACTATGCACAAGGCAGAATTTCGCCGAAGGCTGAGGCTATACTCAAAGCCAATGCGAACTATATCACCTCCGAGGAGACGGAGAAACGACACATCATATGGTTCCCGGCTTACACGTCCCCCGACACCCCCGTACCCAATCTCAACGGCGACGTCCACCGCGTAGCGCGAGGTCTCACATTCCGCGCCCGCGTAGAAGTATCCTCTCTTGGGGTTGCAAATTCAACGGAGGCATGAACAGAGAGAGACAGAATGACCAGGTACTGTGTTATTACAAAATTTTATCAAACTCCAGGCGTGTTTATCCAACCCCTAACCCAAAACTCGACAGAGCCCAAGCGGTAGACTGGGGGCAGTTACAAACCAAGACCTTCCCCAACCCCGTCCATCTCGGGAGGATATATCCGGACATCTATTCAGACGATAACTGCAAACTATGCGGCAGGGATCACGCATCTCTAAGACACATTCTCTGGAAATGTGAGGTTGTATGGAGAGAAAATGCAGTTTCCCCATATGAAGCTGCGGCGCGATGGACGACCGCGTTGCGCAGCTCGAACCTCCAAGAGCAACTATGGGCCATGCAGCAAGCCCATGAGGCGGCGAGGAAACAGGATCTCCGGACCTCCTCGGGGGCGGCCTAGGCCCAGGCCACGAATTTGCCGGATCTTCAATGAAGTTGTTACCACCACCACCACTCACGTTCTTTGGAGAGGCCACACCATATCAATGGTACCTGCCGGGTGGGCATATTTATCTTCTTTTTATTCTTCTTTTTCGTTACTCTTCTTATTTATTAATTTTTTTTCACATTGAAGGTTTGTTGATTTTCCTGTCGACATTTTCTTTTTCCTGGATTAACGGAGTGGGGCTAGAACTAGCTACTGAACAACGCTTTATTTATCTCGATGTCGTCTCCCTCCAGCAAGGCGTTACAGGAAACGGTAAGGGCATATTAAGTGTTACGTGGTTATACCTTGTGTCTCCTGCCCTCTGCTGAGGTGCTTCCCTTGCCTTGGCGTCTGTATGCGAAGTGCTTCGCCACAACAGCTTTGCATCAGTTTGTTGTGCCCTTCTACTCTATATTTTCGGCAGACACATTAGCTGCCAAACAAGGGGGAAAAAAGTTAACATCTTAGCGATAAGACCATTAAGCCTTCAATATTCCCGGTTCCCCGAGGAACGGAACAAATATTTTTTCCAATGCTCTTTCAACCTTCCCGTTAGAATTGTAAGAAGCTGTCCTGCGAAGAACTTTAGTAGGCATGATTTTAAGGTAATCTGAGCAATTTTCAGTTGGCCCACGACTTAACACAGCACACCTTTTGAAGACAGTGAACGTACTGCCGACCGCAAAAGTTATGTTGAAAAAATGTTAAATTTCGCTGAAAATTCATTCACCACATGGCTTAAAATTTTGGTTCTCTATGTCACTTTTTTGGCGGAAAGCTATCTACCTTTTCACTGCGCCTTTCGATTCCAAGGCGGCTTCATTAACCGCATAGAAATTTAGTTTTCGTCATTCATCATTTTTTGACGAAGAAGTTCGCTGCGGCGCAGGTTGGCTGCGACGGCACGGATTATTTCGTAAGCCGCTTAGAATACAAGCATCATCCCTTTGAGGCCTTTGGGAGATAAGAAAAAAGTACACTCTCGAGCAACTAGATTTTGTGCACGGAGATTACACAGCACTGATTTCTTGCTCTGAAAGCTTTTGCGATCGGGATTGCGTTTCAGGCCTGACCATTGTGGTTCGAGTTGCGTTGGCCAGGGCACTGTTCTCATGGATGCCCAAAATAGACTGCTCTGAAACCGTATAAGTGGAGGAACTGAGGAGCAAGGGGGCGGGCGCAAAAAGGGCAAGAAACGGCATGAGAGGGAATACAGAACGCGTGTCGTTAATGATGCCTCCACACTGGGCGTGATCTCGAGTGGCACTATAGCACGAAGTTTTCCTTCCCGTATATATGCATCTTTTGGCAATGGACGAGAGAGAAGAAAACTTTGCAGGCCTAGGTTAACTTTTCTTGGGCTACCATTTTTTTACTTTTTAATCCTGAATTCCACGCCGGAAGCAGCGGTGCCGCGGTGGAGACTCGCTCGCCCCTCTGTTTCTATTTGGACAACATAAATATCCAGGTAATGATGTGGGGATAATTTAACATCCTTATCTAATTTCTTTTTAATCTACGCGTTCATAAGAGAGTCGCCAGGAGGATCGAGCGCTAAGAAACAGCCGTCTTTCATACAGTATAAGGGGCTTCTGTTTTGTATAGTGCGCTAATTACTGCTGTTCTTCATTTCGGGGCTCCAGTGGCCTTGTCTTCTGGCCCACAGTAAGAACTAGGCAAATTTACCTCCCGTTATTTAGCGGGCGCGCTCATTTGCGCAATATATAGTTTGGAAGAATTCCACGTTGAAAAACAACAAATGTATTTTCGACGTTTCGGCCAGCGACCGGCCTTCATCAAGAATTATTTTACAGATGGTACGAAAGCTGTTTTATACACTTGGGGTAGAGTCATTGCGCAACATTGCGCAAGTAGTTTGCAAGAAGAAAAAAGCATGCATGATGCAATACAGAGGTAACAAAAGGATTTGTGAGGATAGGCAGCACGGTACAACTTACCCATAAGCTAAGGCATCATCGTAAGGCGTGTCCTACCATACAACGCAACAAAAAGAACGCATATCCAAGAAATGAAACACAATCACGCGCGTAGATACATGCCGGAAGTATAGTACAGACTGCGAAAACGCACACTCATCGTGTATATATATATATATATATATATATATATATATATATATATATATATATGTATGTATGTATATGTATGTGTGTGTGTGTGTGTGTGTGTGTGTTTATATTTTCTTAGTTATTTAATGATGCATACTGCGGACACGAAGTCCATGCAGGGTGGATAATACAATATTAGGTCACAAGAAGTAAAGCATTTTCAATAGAACAAAATGCTGTAACAATGCGACAATAATGCTGATACAAAAACAAACAATCGTGATACAAGTTTCATAAAAGTAAGTTATTGCAGTCATTAATGGTGCGTGTAAAGAAAGAGTATTTAAATAGGTTGGTTCGGGCAAAATAGGGGGCTAGTGCATTCTGGTGCCAATTTGTTATTAAGTAACTAAGAAAAAAGTCCAGCCGTAATTTTTTTCCAGGTGATTCAAGTGTAGGAATACTATTAGACCTGATTAGTTCAGTTGGTGATTCGAATGTCGAAAATTTGTTGTAAACAATCCGGATAGCTTGTCTTTGGATTCATTCAAATTTATTTATGTTACATTGAGTGTAGGGGTCCCAGATAATGCAGGCGTACTCGAGCTTCGGTCAACTTAAATAGTAATAAGTAAGCAGTTTAACAGAGGATGGGGCGTGTTTATGCTTGTATTTGAGAAAGCACAGTTTACGGAATGCAGAGGGATATATATTTTGCACGTGAAGGTTCCAGGACAGGTTGCTGCAAAGGATGACACCTAAATATTTATATTTAGTAACTTATTTAAGTGCAGAGGAGCCTTGCATGTAAATATAAGAGAGAGATGTTTTCTTGCCGGAAATGGCAAGAAAAACACTTTTTTAACATTGAAGGTCTTTCCCCGTTGAGTGCACAAAGAGAACTCTTACTGAGGCTATCTATCATTTAGGTCAGCTTGGTCACTAGGGTAGGTAATTTCTTTAAACAATACACAATCGTCTACAAATGCTTTGAAAAAGTACGCCTAGATTCTGTAGAAGAATTTCAATAAGTCGTGCGTGCGGACTACCACTAGCATTGGCAGGATGTGAGAAAACGCTCATTAAAGAATGCCTCTGTAGTGCGAATGTTGGATTAAATGCGTTGACCCATCACGGAGCGATCTCCTGTGAAAGATTGTTTACGGAAAAATTACACAGCGATAATTTATATCTGTTTCTACCAGTTTCTTCAATTGTATCACCTAATTTAGTATGTGTAATTTATGAACTGTGCTGATTACGACAAACAAGGCCGAAATTTGCCCTTGGAAATGCCAAATTTGAAGTGTTGCACAGTCTGTTCTTCATACGTACAACTGTCTTTTCGAATTCATTGGCTGAGTTCAAGAAGACAAAAAAGAAAAGGAAAACAAAAAGAGAAAGGAACGCAGCCACTACTGTATTCCGGTGCACACCGCTACCGCTGGATACGATCTTGGTGCACGCGCGATTTCGCCAACCTCCTCGAAACGCGGCAGGAATTTGTGACGCGTCGGGAGAGCGCTAAATAAAATTGTTAATCACCTCGGGGGCAAGATGAGTGCACTGCGGGGACTGACGATTAGCCAGGAATCCGAGCGCGCGATCGGCGAGAAAATTACGCGAGACATAATTTGGCCGCCGCCACCGACATTAAAGAAATGCCAAACTTGATTCGGCGGATTAACTCACAGGAACGGCGTAATGCGCCCACGGTCCGGCATCTGGGCGGCGCCCGCGAAAGCACGAACTGCGCGTGCCCCGTACACGGCAGCGGCGCCCACGGCAGGCAATCATGGCGCCCCCCCGGTGCAGGACGGCCACTCGTGCAGTCACGAGGACCTCGTTACAGTGTACTAGAATACTTTCCAGTGGCACGACCGCGCCTCTCCGCTGACGCGCGCGGTGGCACCTGCAGCGGCGGCGCTGCAATCGACCGCTCTTGAAAGCTCGTCCTGTTCCCCTCTGAAGCGTACGTGGCACACAAAAATAGAAAGCGTGTTTGGTTATGCACAGCCGCTGTTTTAACGCAATTCAGCTTGGGTTTTCAATTATTTTTTGGGTACTTTATGTGCGTAGAGGTGTTTGAGGTGGCCGTAAGATTTTGGGCGTGTCTTACTGAGCAAAGCCAGTAGCAGACGAAGGACAGTCGATGCGCTGCAATTTCTTTTTTCACGCTTAGTCGTCAACTCGGACTAGATGGCACTACCGGAATAATTTGCGAGTACCAAATTTTGCGAAGCAATTGTCATTTGCGGGACCAAATATTCGCATGATGTTCGCGATCGCAAAAGACACCTTACAGTGTCTGCTAGGGTGCACATGCACAGATATCCGTCAAATTAAGGCCACACGAGAAAGCACTTCATTTTTGCTTTATAAAGCACTTCATATGTGCTTTATTCAAGCCTTTGATAAAAAATGGAGCCGTGTGGTGACATAAAAGCTGACTATGCGAGGAGTCAGGCTTTCTGCATGATCTCTGCATCCCACCTTCAAGGGAGCGGCGCAATGAATCATATGCAGGATGTCCATTACGCTTTCCCGATGAACTTTTTGTGCACTAAAGCAATTAGTGAAAATGTCTTCAAGCCTTGTTATAAAGCGGAACAGTTCCACCGAGGGGTAGAGTAAACCTCCTTCATCATTATGGCGCACAAATTCTGCAGCATGCAAGCGGCGCCCTTCTTCTGTTGGAAGTAAGAGGCTGTCATTACACGCACAGCATTTGGTGGGCAGCACACACTTTTTGGCCACGTATCCGGAAATGTAATATATAAGCCTTGAGTCGCTCCTCTGGACATTGTACTCGTGTTCCACTGCTTCACTGCCATGTGAACTTGAAGGTACTGCTTGTTTTTCTGTGCAAAGCTTCATCTGGTCAATCAGCTGTTGCTTTGAAGTTTCTTCCCGGTCCCCAACATCAAGAAGAGAACTGATGACATCTCCCTCTGCATTGCCGCCTGCAACACTGTGCGCCAAGTTATAAAAAGAGAGACAGTTAACAGTTAGCAGAAACTGCTGGGGCGTTGGGTGTGAGTTGCAGCCAGATGAGAGTCTAACGATTCCAAAAAAGTTTTCCACTTTATCCTGGCTCAGCCGGGATGTCAACAAGTAGCTAAAGCCAACTTGGTGATGCAAATAGCGAAGAAGCTCAAGAGTACTTGTTAGAGTAACTCTTAAGCCTTCTGCAGTGGACTCGCTCAGAAATTTCTTCTTATCAGCATGGCGCTCCCAGACGTCCAGGAAACATAGCATTTCCTTAATGGTTTCTTCACCTGCAGAATGGAGTCGGAGAGCTTCGGCTGTGTACCTTGCAGTCATCACAGCAATCAGTGACTTCATTCTCATGAAGAACTTCTCTGTCGCTTCAATTTTACCACAGCTCCTTTCCAACTGAGTACGGTAAAGAAAGAATGCCCTCAAAGGACCATGCCCAAACAACTGGAATGCATAACTTGCCCGCATTTTTTCGAAATTGTTGGGGAATACGTGGACGCTGGTTATTCCAGGCATTGCTTTCATAGTGACAGCATTGCTATCCAGTTTGAGAGCTTCTCTTGGAAACTGCATTGAAACTGCACCATCAGGGGTGTCAAAAGTCGTGGTGAGAAGCCTGTTTCGCACGTTTTTTACTAGGTGAGGAAAATCAGAGAGAAAATGTAAGAACCGACTGCTCTCAACAGGATGGGGCTTCTTGCAGACAACTTCCTTCAAAGATGCTCGAATGTTAAAGATGCGCCACATTTTCCTGTTCCAGGCCGCTGCATCGCAAGTTACGAAGTCCACAAACAGGCCAGCCCTTTCTGCTAAAATTGTGGACTCAAGCACAATTTTGGCCAACAGGTCCCCTTTCACATTCTCGTTGCTTCCGAAATTACACCAATAACCTGAGTCCAGCTGCCAACCATTGGCACAAACATCACTACGAGGCCATGATTGCATGGCAATGTTTTTTCTTTTTCGGGTGTGTACGGGCCCAGGTCCACAAAACCTTCAATCTTCGCTCCTGTGGTCACTGACAAATGTTCAGCTAGCTTCATTTCATCCACGACTATTCCACCATGTCGGTGGAACACATCCAGGTGGGCAACCTTCTTTTCCAACACACTCAGCATTTTCTCATTGAACCCGTAGCCGCTTCTGTACTGAGCAGTGTATTTACGCAGGGTTGTTTCACTTGGGAGCACCAAAATGTTCTGCCTCCGCATATATTGATACAGCTTTGGGCTTCTCATTTTGAGCAAGATGCATTCGAGGATCCATTCTTTGTCGTACTTCATGCCCCGCGGACTCTTCCTTCTTGATGCCTCGAAGCACTGCCTGACAGCGAGCTGCTGCTTTGGTGACAAAAAGCTTAACTTTTCAGCAAGTACATCTTCAGCTGTTGCAGCACATTCGCTTTTCATTTTCTTGAGGTCCAAGGCGAGCTTGTCTACCTTCGATAAAAGCCGCTTGTTTTTACGGGTACATGCCTGCAGCTTCTTCAAAACACTGCCGTGCCACAGCGAGCTAGCATTATTGCAACTTTGGTTCTGACCTTGACGCCTTTCGAGGCGCCACTGCCGCCTAACAAGGGCTTTTCTGAGATACTTGCAAACGACGCAAGCTGTTCCTTCTTTTGTTGTCTTGCCTAGGCAGTTAGTACTATAAGCTGCTCTTGCCTCGCGCCTAATTTGGCCTTGCAATCTCATTGTTAAGCTGGTAGTTAGGCAGCTTTCATTCCGTGACGCTGCGCCTTTGCAGAGGTGCATATCATGCGCTTCCAGCAGAGTGGTTATAGCATCTTGAATAGTTGCCACTGACGCGCCAGCCACCTGCTTACCCAGCACGAACGTCTTCGAGTTCATAGCACCGGCACTGTTTGCAGTGAAGAACACGGCCTTTTCCACATTCACCTCACCTGAGAGCGAGTCGAGGGAACATGAAGTAAAACATACTCCGTCTGCGTCGTGAAGTTCATGTAGCGTCCAGCGCTTCCCAGGCACTTTTATTTTCGTCACCGCAGCGACAGTCGCGGCCACACAGACTTCGTTGTCAACCGTCGCACCCGTAGGTTCGTCAACCTCTGTCGTCTCTGCAAGCTGCCCTCGTGCCTTTTTTCGTGGTGGGACTTCGTCATCGCCTTTCCTTTTTCTTTCGTTCCTCTTGGGAGTAGGCTGCTTGCTCAGGTAAGCTGGCAGATTTGGCAAAATTGTGGGGACTGCGTCCGGAGTAAGCGTAGGCGTACCGCGTGGGATGCGAACTTCCTCCCCATTTATACGGTGCACATAGTCCCGAACAATGAAGCGCTGCTCAATATGCAGCTCACATACCGCGCAGTCTGTGGTTAGCGGCTTGTCGGCTCTATGTAGGTTTCTCTCCCACGTGCACCTCCGTTCCTGGTCTGCAGGCGCCTTGAATAACGATAGCTTCTTCGCACTGTTAGTTCGGGCGTATCCTGTGCTACACCCTGGGGCGTAGCAATGGTTGAGACGTTGCTTTGCACTCATTGATGCAAGTGGCCGCATTCACAAGAGAACGCTTGCGACGCACAACCGCACAGAGCAAAAAGCCACCACCAAAACACACCGCTGAAATGCAATGGTATTGCGTGCCCAGACCTGTCGCCTTCAAGAGTGGTCGACGGCAGCGCCACCGCTTCGGGTGCCACCGCGGGTGACACACGCCGCAAGGCGCAGCCCCCTCCGCTCGTTGCACTGAATTGCTTCTAGTTCACTGTAACCTCGTGGCAAACGAGACATCGCCGGTGCCCGCGACGCGCCCGGTCTGTTTGCTTTGCGGCGGGCAGCGAAGAACGGATCGCGCCGTCCGGTGGCCCCCTCGCGTGCGAGACGCGCAGGGCGCGCAGATTACACGCGGGTGCGTTTACGAGCGTTTAGACGGCGTAGTCGACTTCGGCGTGCCTTCGGGGCCGCCGCAGTATCAATTTCATTTCTTTTTTGTCCCTCGGGAAGTCTTTTAATTGCGTTATGACTTCGGGGCTTATTGTAAGCACTAACACGATTATGGCAAACGATCTTAATTGGCGGCTCTTCGTAGCGCGCGCGAGACCACGCGCATGTTTTAGTTCGCGTCTTCGTGTACCTGAACAGGCCGAATAAAAAACGACGGTATTGACGCCTTGTTTTCGAGACCGATCGAGTGCACGTTTGTTTGATGTCGTCTCACGCGAGTATCAGTTTATCTTGCCGCTGGCCGAGTAGTTTGTTTGCTTTAACTGCCTGCATAAAAACAAACAGAAACTTCGAACACGTGCATTGCGGTTTATTTTCTCGCAGTACGAGTGTCAAGGCTGAGTAATAACACCGTCTTATGCGAAAGTAAACATGCGTTTATACCTAATGTACGGAGGAGTCAAAAACAGCTTAAACTTGTCTACTCAATCATTAACGAGCGAGTTCTAATCAGCAAGCTTCTGTATAGACAAATCAAATAAGGACCAATGTAGTACGTACATAATGAAGATAATAGCCACGTTAATTGAAGAACGTTTTTGCGGAGATTCTCATTAGTAGTCTGTCTTGATTTCAACAGCACGTGGTTGGAATAGTCTTCCAGCATCTATTATAAAAGCAAGAACTGGCGCATAGTTTCTACTCGTTCTGAATATTTTTAACAATATATGGATGCACAGTTAGATTGCTTTATTACATTTTTTTTTAATTTTTTGTCCCGTCGTTGTGTTTTACTATATATTGTATGCTGAATGAGACTTGTTTTTCCATTCTTGTCTTGCTGCCGATCCGGACAGAAAGTGTTTGTAAATAAATAAATAAATAAATAAATAAATAAATAGAAAGTAGGAACGACGGCTCAGTGAACGTGAAAAATAAAAGCCTTTTAACTCGAGTGGTTCAAATAAAAGGAACGAAGGAAGAAGAGCACTTAAAACAGGGTCATTGAGTGACGACGGTGCATCAGAATCAGTGGATCCAACAATAGAAAGCGTACTTCACAGACTTTTCGGCAGAAGTACCGAGAACAGAAAGATCGGAGCAGTGCTTGAAAGATCTTTAATGCGAGCAAATACAAAGAGAATCAGTAACACGCATTGTTTGGGGTTCTTGAGCACCCAAATTTTCAACGACCAGAAAAATCACCAGAGACTCTGTCAGAAATAAACTTTGGAAGAAAGCAACTTCGCGAGAAAGAAATCAGGCAGAGGGCAAACAAAAAACCAATTAAATTAAGATGCCACCTTTTGCTTTCTCCAAATTTTGAGCTGCATTCATGCCAGCTGAGTGATCAGGAAATTGAACGAAGTAAACTTGAAAGAGACCTTCAAGAGCACCTCCATACAGAGACATAGCATGGCTTGAGAATATGCCTTCGAAAATGAACTCACCCTGTGTTGAATCTCAACTTAATATTTAATTCCAAGAGCTGCGGCATAACAATATAACTTGCGGCCGACGACCGCGAGTAAAACGTATCTGACGAACCAGGAGAAGTAATGCAAATGATTTAGAATTTTAGAAGTCTCTGTACATTCAGCTCCTTAAGCCAGGCATCAAGCGGAAAAATTCGAGCCTATAAAGCGCAATAACCACAAAACTCTATAGACCAAAACGCAGACGCAGTGCCATCCTCCCTAGCAGAAAGTACTGTGCAGAAACCATCGACGATGATTATTATTGCAAGCGAATAGCCGAACCCTTCACGAAAGCTATTTGCCTTTTCACATTAATGCTTCATTTGATGGCGTACACGGGCAGTTTTTAATCGTTAACATGATTTTTAAAAAATCGCGCCTGGCATGTAGCGCAATTGTACTTGCGCTAGAGTTTTCTAAGAGACAGACATTATTTTCCCGAAAAACCATAATCAATATTTCACTAATTAACAAAGTTTCACAATTAACTTCTACACTAATTACGATACAGCACATACTGCAATCTGCAAACTGTATCCAGACGGAACGAGTTCCGAATATCGCATCAATCTCGAGGTATGCGTTCTCCAAGTTTCCGTCTAAAATGTATTGGTGTTCGAGCAATTTTTGAGCTTCAATGTATAAAAAGCCGTATCGTTAAAAAAAAGTAAGTGGAACAACAGTGTATTTTACTGCAAGTGAACCCGCCGTGGTTGCTCAGTGGCTATGGTGTTGGGCTGCTGAGCACGAGGTCGCGGGATCGAATCCCGGCCACTGCGGCCGCATTACGATGGGGGCGAAATGCGAAAACACCCGTGTACTTAGAATTAGGTGCACGTTAAAGAACCCCAGGTGGTCGAAATTTCCGGAGTCGTCCTCTACGGCGTGCCTCATAATCAGAAAGTGGTTTTGGCATGTTAAACCCCATAAATTTTTTTTATCCTGTCTTAACAAACAACGCTAAGCCACCTCCTCATGTTTTATGTCGTGACATAAAGTGGGCGTTATATCCATTTAATTTATACATAATAATGCACTCCAATGGTACATTTGTTTCCACTATTATAAATGCATCTACTAAATATACGACTGACTCCGCGAACCCCCTAAATTCCTCCCAATATTTTCGTAGGCTTCTGATATTAATACTAAACACTGTAAACCGTGTTCACGGCTGGTAGTAAATAAATCTTTGACTCATTAAAATTTGAGACAGAGGAAAAATTCGTTGCCATGTTGCTTATGAAATTTTAAGAATATCGGCTAGATTCTTAGTTCGGACCAGGGGTGCATTTTCATCCTTCTTCACGAAAATATTTCCGCCCTTAACCCATGCATATCTGTAGCTCTTTTCTCTTGCTGTAATTCTAGCTCGCCAGAGCAGATTTTGGTTAATTCTTCTCAGATTATCATTGATGAAAAGTCTCGGTAGCTGTCCATTTTGATGCAAAGCGTCTTAGCTTCCCGCGCTCATCAAACCACGCAGCCCTTGCGGTGTGTGGTTTGATGACGATGATGAGGTTTATGATTATGATAATGGTTATTTTGATAATAATAAAAATAAAAAAATAATAATAATAATATCGCGTATTTTTTGGCGGTGACAATATTTAGGTAGTGTCTGCTGTTTCATTGCGTGATTTCGCAGAGAACAAATATGTTAACCGCAACATATATAGCGGTAGTATATGTGGACAGCCTGTGCGTCAATATGAGCTGCGACAGCCTCTGACCACCAACCACCGACCACGAAAATGGGCGAAAGAGCCAAAGGAAGCTATTCGATTTAAATAAGACTGACTAATACAGATAAGTAAAACTATTCCCATCTGTTTTTATTGTAATCTCCTAACTTCAAATTTACGTAACCGCCGACATCGGGCGGTGACCCGCAGCGTTTTTTGAACTTACCAATCAATCGCTCTCCTCTTTTATAACAGGTCCTTTTTTTCACTTGGGTTGCCACGCGGCACAAAGTCAAAATGGAACTAAATATACGCATGCAGGCCCGTTTTATAGAGATACTGCAACAGTGACTTATAAAAATGTGTTGTCCATAACCCGTGTTTCATAGTCTCTAGCTTGATCACTGTTGAATTTCACACATTTAAGAACACTTTCGTGAATTATTCATAGGAGGTCACTTTTGTTTGCTTTCAAAATGATAACGTTGCCTATCTTGACTTTTTTTTTTGATCGAATTAGCTGACAAGAGACGAGGTGCACGCAGCAGTGGAGAGTATTTCGGTGAGGCCGAGCTAGCACTTTGAAAATAGATAACCGGACATGGAGGTTAGTGCTGGCGTCTGCGATTGGCCTGCTTCCCCTTGCTTGGCGGCTGGTCGAAAATCGCGGCGGCGTGCCATGGAAGGTTAAAAATTCTGCTAAAACAGATCTCCTGCCATAATTTGGCAGAGCAATGTCATAAACATGGCGGAAAGGGCGGAACAACGTTATACTGAGGCACGATAGTGTTTATTATACGCAAATAAATTCATGCTCCCTAGCAGCTCCGCGTGCCAGTGTCGGAGGGGTTGGTAGGCAGACACCTTCTATACATATCGGAACGGCGCAGTCTCCGGCTATTCTTCAAAAGAAAAAAAAATATATTTTTGCTCTGCATGTGAATGCATATTTAATGCGTAATCTCACTTTGACGTGGTGAACTTTCACAATTTGTGACGTCGCGTAACAGACAGGCCAAGCGGGTGCAGCCCGGAAAAATTTGGCGTATAGAGGAGGGCTAATTGTGAAAAATGTGTACAATCGGAAATAATTTTTTTTTGTTTGGCCTAATCATGCATAATTGTGTACATGCCATATCAGATGAGGAGTTTTTGCGGTTTTCATGACGTCATGTGACAGACAGGCGAACTGGGGCTGCTCAGAAGAAATTCTTACAGATTGTTGAGGGCTGATTGCAGAAATCGAATAAAAAACAGTTTGGAATAGCCTTACGTCATAGGAACCCTATATTTCAGCTCATAGCACATGTGTGCGTGCGTGCGTGTTGACTATCGTGTAACTGCTCGCTCAAAAGTACCTAGACAATGCTTGGTGACGCACCATGCTGGCGTCCGTGTCACACGTCTCTATCAGTGCGTGTTGATTGGCTAAGCAAGTTGATGCTGTGAATGGAATGGCACGCCATGTTTTGTGTGAAATCTTCTTGTGACATCATTAAAGAAAATGAATACCTCGTAAATTTGCAAACGCCGCGCTTTAGGCGCCGTGATTAGTGACGGTGATAGCGGAACGGTAGCCGACCTTCCTTTTAACGGTAGACCACACGCTATATATATAAATAAATATATATATATATATATATATATATATATATATATATATATATATATATATACACGCTTGGTGCTCATTGTTGTAAGCAATAAACGTCCGCCATTAAAATAAGGCAATATGAAGGCAAAATGAATACCGTAACAATTTCCTTCGTCAGTGTATATATACGTGTGTTCTTCTTTTTTAGCTGGGCCGTGTTCTGGACCGTATGTGAGAAGGAGAACGCTGGTCTTCACTCTCCAGTGTCCTATAGAGCCACATAGAGATGATATACAAGATCCGTGCAGCGCGGCGTGAGGGCTCTCACCTTTCGGCGGAGGACCTGCGCCAATTTTTCGAGCAACGTGGTCGCTGCCATAAAGAAGCGCTACGTATATATGTTTGTGCGCGCGCCGAGCACTGTGGCGATGCTTGTTTCTGGGTGTTCCGCACGCAAGCCGCGTCAAACTCCGTTACGCCATTAAGCCATGGATACGGCGAACGGCCGGCGAGTGGAACGACCCGGTCGGGGACGAAGGACCGAAATTGCCACGAGGGGCCAGTGTTGCGCGCATTCCAGGGCATCTACTCGAATCGCGCAGTGAGAAGCGCTAAGGGAGTGGAGCTGACCCGTCCATGCGATGAAGAGTATATCCGCAACTGCAATGTTTCTTTCCTTGGAGTTCCTTTTTTTTTCTCTCTCTTTTTGCACCAGCAGCTCCTGCATTGGGGAGCCTGCATTTGGAGAGGTGCCGACTGCGGCATTGCCAAGGCGGCAACGTCCTGGATGGTGTAGATAAAACGCGCACGCTCCTTTTGGCGCACCCTGCCGTAAAATATGTGCTTACACGCACACGCGGA